>NC_091167.1:287474-466050 GCF_040958095.1 Procambarus clarkii | reverse complement strand
CCCTTTTTCTGTTCATTGTCTTCTCCTACGCTCCCTTGCTATCCTCTTCTTATTCCTATTACTATCTCCTTCACATTCGGTGGTTATAATTGGAGCTGCCTCGTATGGGCAAATAGGCCCTTAAGTTTTCATTATTACTACTTTCCCCTACACCTTACTTTCCTCCTCAGCTCTCTCTTGCCTATTTATTGCCTGTCTTTACCTCCTCTTCACAATCGACTTGAGAATGGTCCAGTGTGGGAACCGACCTGTGAGATTTATATTTATTTAATTTATATGAATTTATATTTACGTTAATTTATATACTTCGATAGCAATTTGTATAATGATAAGTGGACTGTATTTCTGCAATAATCTCATAATCTCACAAATCAATCCTCTACACATTAGGGGGGGTTTATATTAATTGAATTTATATATATGCAGCCAATCAAACTACAGTATTAGACTACATACATTGAAGAGGTTCCTTATCTTATTTGTACAGCAGGCCTTAGTCCACCAGGTATAACCAGGATGTAGACACCACATTTTCCCTCTTTGAGGTAGCTTCCATCACCCTGGTAACTGATGCACAAAGCATGCTTCCTCGTCTTGACCTGTCAAAAGGGCGCTAGCTAAGAAGCCAGAATCCTAGTATATGACAGCTATATCAGAGAAAACACTGTACAAGGAACCATGAAGACCTGGCTTAATTACCTTTAGTATGAGGCTATCTCGTGCTCTAACCGCCCCACCCTATATCAACTGAAATTAATGGCCATAAATGAAAGATAAACGGGTTTCGGAAAGACACTTCCCTTGAATTTGTTGACAGCGTGTTGATGATGGTACACCTTTGGTTTCCATAACACTTCGTCCAAGTAAAATTAACAGGAGCCGAATTTGCTCCCGTGCGCCTCTGGTCTCGGTATAAACAATGGCTGCCCCTCCCTCCTCACTGACCCTACTGGCCTACATTGTCCAGATGACAGTAAGTGATAGAAGGGTCACATTTACTCTATTTTAATTCTGATAATTAAGTTAATTTATATGAGATGTTTTTATGATGGTAAAGTCCAAAGACTAATGTATTTAAAAATAATTCCCACCATAATAGGTGGTGAATTTACAACAGTATGTGGAATGATATCCCGTTTTCTATAGATGGTAATTCCACTACAAGTTACGTTTTCTATGGGTTAACTTGTTTATACAACACAGCTATTATCTGTCTGTATGATATTATTATTAAATGGTGTCGGATTTTCCGACATAATTCCCCAGGGGCTGCTCACGGGTCGAAATCCTCTTTAGAACAGATGAACACCGATACTCCTCCTTCGAATTATTTGATTAATTTGATGTTAGTAGTTAGTAATCACACTTTTGTGCGTCTGTTCGTACAGGACGGATGTCCCGTACTAGAGTTGCAGGGGTTAGAAGTCTAATGCGATTTCATTTCCCTGTTAACTCTTGAAAGGCTAATATTCAATCCTAATACATATTATCTAACCCAGAAGACTGGATGTGATCAAGTACTACAGTCAAGTATGATTCAGGGACTGCAGTGAAATCAGTGACATTAGATATAACTTGAAGTTTGTTCAGGTAACTGGTCACTGATATATAAACACTGAGGCCCATGGAATACATCTTGATTAAATAATAAATGTATCAAATCAGTCATCAGATTTATTGGGGTTTAATTTAGTTAATTGATTCAGAAGATTGAATAGCTCATCATTAAAGTAAAGTATGGTTCTGAGACTGCAGTGGGTTCAGTGACATTGGTCGCAGTGACTTGTAGCTGTTTTAGGCTACTGTTCACTGATTTGCCACTGAGGCCTCATGAACTCATCTTCAGCTTTAAATGATGATACTAACATCAACCTCTGTTGGTATAGTCAGCTGTAATCTCCTTAGTATAATGCTACTGGAGAAATAAATCAGCTGACAAATTTAGATTTCTATTGGTATTGTTTATCTGCAGGCATAGGTCTCCTCAGGCTTGATACTGGGCCTGAGAGTAATTTACCTCCTGCAGAGTTTAACATGGTTATGCCCAGATATTTAGTAGGGCTACCGATGAATCGATGGCAATAGTCTGTCCCAACAAGGAGACCGAAGTCGGTGAGGTGATCAGACTTAATATTATCTGCCAATTTTATTCCTCTATTTCTCAGGAATTTGGCTGTTGCTCTCAGACCTTGAACTTGTAGGTCTACTTGTATTTTGTCCACCACAGTGGCTTGTACTCGACAGACGTACCTGCCTAAACGTACTGATGGTTGTACCACCTGGTAGACTTGAGGTCCTGCATCTGTTACAAACCCTGAGATATTGAATGACATCTGGGCTACAGGCCTTAATTGTAGTTCATCTGCCAACTTTTTAGTGACATATGTTCTCTGGGATCCTTGGTCAAACAACCCACGGGTATGGACCATGGCCCTCTTATTCTGGATGGTAATTTGGGCAGTAGGCAAAGTCGTATTACCTTTAGACTTTGCCGATTGGACACTCTTTGTTGGTTGCACCTTGCAGTACTGTACTGTGGTGGGAATGCTATCTTCCACCTTGGGTCTTGAATACGTTAATTTCGTATATTTGCACAGTGCTGCATGGTGCCTACCTCTTCTACACCTGTTGCAGGTGTTGAATTGGGTATCACAATAGTCTATGTTGTGTGACTTGAGACACCTTGAACATCTCCCTAATTCCTGGAGTCGCTCAATACGAGTGTCTCTGGTTGGATAATTAGCACAACAGTATATTGAATGTTTCTTTTTGCAGAACATACATGTCCCCCAGCCTACTGCAGGTTTGGAAGTTACCGGTTTGGGTGAACTAGTAACAGTAGGCTTGGAGGATGCTGCTGCATTGTCAGATTTTCTGCAACTTGATGTTAGAGTACTTGGCTGATGTTTATTTGGGGTAGTTGTTTTGCCCTTTAATTGATAATTTTCTATTACTGAAGGCTTGCATGAGGCTTTAACTTCCTCATTTGCTCGTAGTTTGTTTATGATGGAATGTAAACCTTCAATGATGTCCTGTACTGTCAGTATGGTGTTATGTTGATGTGCATATAATTCATCTAGTATATCTCTGGACAATTTTCGTTGAAGGACTACTTTGGTCATCCATTCACTAGTAGTTATATCAGCCTTAAGACTGAATGTTCTTAGTAGTGACTCAATTTCCATGCTGAAGGATTGTAATGAGTCAGCAGTCTGATCAGGTTGAGGTAAATCCAGCAATTGTAGTACTAGATGTATGACAGTTTTCTCATTGCCAGCGTTATTCCTAGGAGGCTGGACTGGGAAATTAGTGCTGTCGCTATTTTCATTTACTTTTTCTACTACTGGTTCAGCTTCACCTCTAGCTTGGAGGCATGTTAACTTAGTAGCCTCAGGTATTGGGTTTTCAGAATCCACAGAGACTGTGGATAAATTGTCTGAGAACTGCTTAATTTCTGGTGGTATAATATTAGGTGAAGCTTTACTGGGTGAAGCTTTACTGGGTGAAGCTTTATCCTTGTTGATTAAAGGATCTAATCTGGCTTGACATTTATTCTCAAAAAGATCCAGATCATCCATAACATTATCTACTTTATTTGATGTACTGGCTAATTGTTCTGATTCAATTATCCTGTGTAAATGTACCAACCTGCCTTGAGTTTCTTCTTCATATTGTGCTAGGTCAGACAGGAATTGTTCCACATCTTCAACTACTACGTCGTTGTGGACTTGATTTTGGTAAGATTTCCTATTTGCTTTCAATATATGCAATTTGGTTTGAATCTGTAACATTGGTATTTTCAACCGACGATAATTAATTACAGGCTCATATAACAACTGTTCATATTGGTCGAGATCTCTTGTCAGTTGACGTTTACTTGCTACTAAAGCACGCTTTGCTTTCTGTGGATTAGTCATGGTGACTTGTTAATTGGGCACCACTGGCTCATAAATTGTGAGCAAGTACTGATGGTAGCCTAGGGTAAATTCTGCACTCACTAGGCGATAATCCTACCTCTACTAGAGGTTAGCACTTAAAATTAATACACATTATATATATACAATCATACACACTAATGATTTGAGTGATAAACCAGTGTCACTGGAAGTACCTTTAGGTTAGCTCTTCTATATCACCCTAGGATGGTAGAGACACTAATTAATCACTCAAAGGTGTAATGATCATAAGTAAATTATTATATATACAACTCAACTCGAGTTGATAAAAATTACACCCAAAATAGGGTCTGGACCATTCATTAATGGTGTTAGGTTGTTCAATATAGTACAACTGACTATGGTAATAATGGGACTAGGATGAGCAATAATAGTTCAACTAGTCAATGGTAATATCCTACCCTGTTGTGGGTTGGCAATTAATAATATTATATTGAGTACACTAGTGCAGTATATATTAAATAATTCTCTATTTTGGAGAAATAATATACACAATTATTGATAATTGCCTCTATGAAACTTCTAATATTATCAAGAAGTATTAAATGTTATTAGTGACCTCGCGAAATAAACTCCACAGAATTCGTAGATAATCTCTCGCGAAATTTAACACCACGAAATACGTGAACAATCTCGCGAAACCACAGCCACTAATTTGGCTGGCTTCAATATTAGCGCTGTCATTTCACAGAATAACACGCCACCAAATCTGTGGGTGTGCATGAAACCGCTGACGAGGCTGATCTGAACTGAGCGGGGCTCGTGATCTTCGCTTGAGGCAACGCCGCCGTCTTTGACTGCTGGCTTTGTTTAAATCACACTGCACTAGTTTATTTAATGAATCCACTGGTTAACTGGTTCATCCGGTACTAAGATGACCAAATGTGGGTTCAAAGGATCAAATAATCCGTCATCCGGTTCGAAGATGACCAAATAATGTGGGAACCGACCTGTGAGATTTATATTTATTTAATTTATATGAATTTATATTTACGTTAATTTATATACTTCGATAGCAATTTGTATAATGATAAGTGGACTGTATTTCTGCAATAATCTCATAATCTCACAAATCGATCCTCTACACATTAGGGGGGTTTATATTAATTGAATTTATATATATGCAGCCAATCAAACTACAGTATTAGACTACATACATTGAAGAGGTTCCTTATCTTATTTGTACAGCAGGCCTTAGTCCACCAGGTATAACCAGGATGTAAACACCACATTTTCCCTCTTTGAGGTAGCTTCCATCACCCTGGTAACTGATGCACAAAGCATGCTTCCTCGTCTTGACCTGTCAAAAGGGCGCTAGCTAAGAAGCCAGAATCCTAGTATATGACAGCTATATCAGAGAAAACACTGTACAAGGAACCATGAAGACCTGGCTTAATTACCTTTAGTATGAGGCTAGTATTGATGATGGTACACCTTTGGTTTCCATAACACTTCGTCCAAGTAAAATTAACAGGAGCCGAATTTGCTCCCGTGCGCCTCTGGTCTCGGTATAAACAATGGCTGCCCCTCCCTCCTCACTGAGGCTACTGGCCTACATTGTCCAGATGACAGTAAGTGATAGAAGGGTCACATTTACTCTATTTTAATTCTGATAATTAAGTTAATTTATATGAGATGTTTTTATGATGGTAAAGTCCAAAGACTAATTATTTAAGAATAATTCCCACCATAATAGGTGGTGAATTTACAACAGTATGTGGAATGATATCCCGTTTTCTATAGACGGTAATTCCACTACAAGTTATGTTTTCTATGGGTTAACTTGTTTATACAACACAGCTATTATCTGTCTGTATGATATTATTATTAAATGGTGTCGGATTTTCCGACATCCAGGACGGACGGAAACGTCGTCGTCCCTTCAACTTCTAGTGTGTTGTCTGGTCAATATTTACCAGTATATTTCATTATTTACAGCTGTCAGAAGACTGCCCATATTACAGCCTAAAACTTATTAATTATTATCAACAATTCTATTAATACTTATGTATAAAGTATCTTTAGTGGGACATAGCCAATTGCCCATAACCCTTAGACCTAGAACTCACACTGAGGTGAGAATTTTTAGGTCACCTGGAGCGACTGCTCACAATTTTTACAACAATCCAATATTAACAGCTGCATTAGAATGGCCTCACCATTTAACCATAATTTATCTAGGTGGCAATGACATCCATCCCACTCACCAACCAGCCGAAATAATTAACCATTTAAAAACTATTATCAGTTCCTTTAAACAAGTCAGCAACTCTGTGGTATTCACATTGGTAGAACCTCGCCAACTGAGAAGTGATAACCGTTGGAGAGTGAGTCCCGAATATTAACAGCGTTCGGTGAAATGCATAAACTTTCGGCTGAGAAAAGGAGTGAGGTTGGAAGCCACTTATATTCATTTCACTACCAGACCATATCAACAGGGCTTGACCTCAGACGGTGTACATCTGTCAGGAGAGGCTAGGACCCATATGGTCAACAAATTAGTCAATACTATTAATCATCACAAATGGTTGTGGCAAGCAAGTCAAACTTAGTGTTATATGTTTATAATTTTACTTGTATTTCTAAGCACAAACATATATATCAAAACAAAAAATCCCAAAAACATAGCACTATATATCTATATTACTGCACCATTGCATATATGCCAACCTTTGATGAGGTCGGATATTTAGAATGTAATTGTACTAATGTTTGTACAAATGCAGCCTAAACCATTTAGTCATTCCTAGGTAGGATTTATTTAGCGAGTACTGTACTAGATAGTACTGGTGTACATACATATTATTTAGATTGTGCTGACCTCCTGCCTGATTTGGGGTGGGATCGCCAAAACCCTTTTGTGCTTTTAATATATTATTTCGTGTATTATTTTTTTTGAGTATTGCCGAATGTTCACTGTTGGATCGAATGGTGATAATTGAAGAGCTAACCGGACGAAAATCCAATAGTGGCATTCGAGTTCTACTCAAAATATTAGCTATCCATTGTTAGGTAGGTAAATTTAACCTCTAAACGATGGTAGTATAGTCTATTTAAATACATCAGGCTATTATATTGATTATTGAACTCCATTGAATGAACCAATATCCCAGTTACATCAGTAACAAATATTTACTATCAGGCCAGCCCTTACCCAGCAAGATGGAAGCGGCTGACAAAATGAAAAGGACCCTTATCGGTCTGAAAGGTCATTTGACCCGACAGATTACCAAGTGTCAAAATCTGTCACAACAGTCACCTGTTGACTACATTGAATTAGAGGACTTACTTCAAGTTGCTGAAGGTAAATTCAAGCATATAAGCAGCATATGAATCTGTATTTGACAGAACTTTACCAAACCCTCAATAGGTGAAGCTGAACTTGAGGGACATGTAAATGATTAGCCCAGTACGAAGATGATGTACAGGTTTAAACTTCAACCCATTAAAAAGCAAATTGCTAAAAAACAAATTAACAACAGCCTCTACTGCACATTCAGATCCTGATGTCAAATTACCTCAGATCAATATACCCACATTCTCTGGTAACGAGAATGAGAGTTGGGATGATTTCTGGAGTAAATTCGTGGATGCAGTTGAATCTAAAACTAACATCCCTACAACAACCAAGTTCACTTATTTACAAGGCTTGTTACGAAATGAAGCCTTGAAGGTAATCTCTAACATAACACTGACCAGTGATGGTTACGACCTAGCTGTTCAATTGCTTAAGAGCTACTACGATAACAAGGAAAGGACTATTACTATCTTAGTCCAAAAATTGCTGGATTTACCATCTGCTAATAATTCTACATATTCTCTCCAAACTTTCAGACTAGAGCTAGAATCTTTACTCAAGCCTTAAACCTTAAAGTCCAAATTCAGACTGCTGAATGGATGACAAAAGTAGTTGTAAGGTGCAAATTACCAAGAGAAACTTTAGATAAATTGTGTACTATGTACCATAAAACTTTTCTGACCATGAATGAAATTACAGAAGGTTTACATACCCTAGTCGAAAGACAAAGAGCCAACCAAGATGGGAAGAGTGTTTCAAACTTCTCTACTAACTCTCATCCTAAACCCCAACGTACTGCAACTACTGTAGTAAAACCAGATTTCAATAAATCATCTCCGAAATGAAAATCTGGAAATGTAGGTACATACACAGTGAACCCTATAAACCCTGTAGTGAGCACCACTCCTACGACTTCTCCTACAGTGAAAAGGTGTTTGTTCTGCAATAATGAACATCTTACTTATAAGTGTAGTACTTATCCAGACCATAACAAACGAATTCATCGTTTGCAAGAGTTACACAGATGCACAAGGTGCACGGGTCCTCATGACTCCAATAGCTGTAATGTCTCCTTACGTATGTGCAACAAGTGCCACAAGGGTAGACACCATTACTCCTTGTGTGGTAGTGATCAGTCAAGATCAACCAATCCTCATAAGAAAATTGCAAAATTTACTTCTGTACAGTATTGCTAGGTGCATCAAGACATAAGTGTACTTGCAACAGAGTCGAATAACACAACTACGTTACCAACAGCTCAATTAAAATTAATTACCAAGGGATCTAGAATTTCCACTCGTGGTCGCCGCTCTGCTACCGGAGGGCGCTGACGTTCGGCCCGGGCTGTCAGTGTTGACCTGTAACTGCTGCGTGGTGGTCGTCTTGTTGACGGTGTGGTGCGGCCAATGGCCGGGGCCTGGCGGGTGTCATGGCGTCGACTAGTGGTGGCCGTGTTCGCCGGGTCGACACCGCCCGACTTGATTTCTCGGCCCCTGTTGACTGGCCCTTGGTGGAGGTTGCCCTTATGGACGTCATGCGTGTGGAGTACCAAGATCTCTACGGTGTTGAGAAACTTTCCCCTACCCGGGTGGCGGTGACGTTCTCCTCGGCGCAGGTTTATCAGCTGTTTGTGCGTCGATGGGGTACACGGACGCATGTACTTCCAGGTTCTGCTGTGACGGTGGAGGTCTCCGATCCGTGGGGCCCCCTGACGTATGTGAGCGTTCATGGTGCGCCGGTGCAGTTTCATGAGGATGAGCTGTCCGCCGCGTTCCCGTCGGTATGGTGAGGTGGTGGGGCAGTGTCATGCCTGTCTGCTTAGTGGGCGCCTGAAGGGGCTCCGTATGGGTGCCCGTACTTTGCGCATGCGGCTCTCTGGGGCTATTCCCTCTCGGGTGGCTGTGTGTGGGTTTTATGTGCGTGTGTTCTACCAGGGCAGACTCGCTCCTGTTTCCGGTTGTGGTGAGGTAGGCCATTTCGCTGCAGCTTGCCGTGCCCCTCGCCCGGAGGACCCATCAGTTTTCCATGCGGATGATTTTCCACTTCTGCCGGAGGCTGGGGCGCCCCCAGTGGGCCCGGGCTCTGTGGGTGTGCCTCTGGAAGCGTCGTCCCCAGCTGTCCCTACCTCTCCGTCTGCTGCTGGGTCCTCTGCTCTGTCTGTTGACTCTGATGCTCTCGCGGCTCCTGCTTCGGGTGCGCCTCTGCTGGTGGCGGCGGAGGTACATCGCGACCCAAGTGTCTCCTTGGAATCCGACGTGTGTGGTGTGGTGCCGGCGGGCGACCCGTGTGCAGTGGCCAGTGTGCTTCCCGAGGCCAGGGGCGGTGTTGTTACTGTGTCTCCTGACGGCCAGCCTAGTGGTGTTCCTGCTGCTGGTGCCGTGGCGCAGCCGCCAGCTGTCGCTTGTGCTGTGCCTCATGTGGTTGCATTGGGCTCTTCTGTTCCTCGACGAAAGCGCGCTCCGAGGGATCGGTCGCACAGCAGGGGCCCCCCTGGGAAGAGGATCGAGGCTTCGGGTGGTGTGCCTTTGGCTGGTGCTCCTCCCTCCGCTTCTCCAGTGGTTCCTCCTCCCCCTTCGGAAGCGGGATCTGGGGATGAGCGGGGCATTGAGCGTGGTGTCGGGCTCGGGGCGGCGGAGGCAGGGAAAAAACTGTGGATGGTGTCCTCGACGCCTGGGGCGCCCTCTTCGCATGGTGTCTCCCCTGTGATTTTGAAGGCGGTTCCTGGCCGGTCGTCTTCCAGGGTGCGGCAGGGGGTTGAGCCTGGTGGTGTGGATGTGCCTCCCGCTGCGAGTGCGGTTGTGTCCCCTGGGGGACGCGTTGGGTTGGGGGTGTCCTGAGGTTCTCCCGATGGCGCCCTCTGTTGTCTGTGCGTCTTTGCATGTTCGTGGTTTAAATGATCTTGGGGTCCAGTTGGGCCTGTTGGATGGTGTGTGTGTGTGTGTGGTTGTTTTGTTTCTGTTGTGGTTGCTCCTGTGGGTGTGTGTTCGTTTGGGTGTGCTTGTGTGTGGGTGTGGTTTTTATGTTTTCCCTGGCTCCTGCGTGGGCCTTTTTGTTTGCCTTGTATGGGTTTTATGGTTTGTGCATTTTTGTTCTTTATGGTATGTATGCTTATATGCTCCTATGTCTTTGGAGCGTGCCTCTTCTGTATTTTGTGACTTTCTGTGTGAGGGTTGGGGTGCCCGGGTTATGTGTTGTCCTCCCCCCCCCCCCCCCTCCTTTTCATGTACTACTGTTCCTGTGTTATGAGTGTTCTTTTTGCCATTACTGATTGTTATTTCTCTTTTTATGTGCCATGTACTTTGCCTTGGGCTATTTATGTCTTATTTATCTGTTCTTTCTTGATTTGTGTTTTGTGTTCTGCCTTTGTATTCTGTCTTTTTAATTATGCATGAGGAAACGGAGTAAGAAACAAGAAATGTACTCAGTTATTTCTGTTTGACTTTCAATGTTCTGTATTTCCATGTTTTTTGTTTAATGTAGTTTTGTAATTTTGCCTCTTAGGGGTTTCGGAGGCCTGTTGTTCTGTACTTTTATGCACCTGTGTTTGGGTTGTTGGGCTGGGCTTGTATGTGCGTTCTCCTTTTGTATTTCTGTACTTAAGGTTGTGTGGATGTGCCTATGTTTTATGTTATTTCTATTGTGTGCTATTTATGTCATGTTCTGTTTTTTGTGGTAAATACTGTCCCCGTTTCTGGGTTCTCTTTTTTTTTGTGCCTTGTGTCATGTGTTTTATTTCTTGGTTTTTGTTGGGTATGTTTAGTGTATCCGTGGTTTACTTCCTTTGTTATATTGTCCTGTGTATGTTCTTAACTTGTTCTTTCGGCGGGTGTCTGTTTTGTACATTGTGTTTTCTTTTATAAAAATAAAAAAAAACAAAAAATTACTCCTTGTGTGGTAGTGATCAGTCAAGATCAACCAATCCTCATAAGAAAATTGCAAAATTTACTTCTGTACAGTATTGCTAGGTGCATCAAGACATAAGTGTACTTGCAACAGAGTCGAATAACACAACTACGTTACCAACAGCTCAATTAAAATTAATTACCAAGGGATCTAGAATTTCCACTCGTGGTCTCTTTGACCAAGGTTCGCAGAAAACCTTTATTTCTCAACAGCTAGTGGATTAGTTGAAACTGAAGCCTATTGCTCGAGTGAATTTGAATATCTCTGGGTTTCTAACCAATAGTGGACCTCGTGACTACCAGGTTGTTAAAGTCTTGATACGTTTAGGAGGCTGCACCAGCCCAATTCAAGCCATAGTCGTTGACAAGATCCCCTCAGATTTACATGTTACAGGTCTTGCTCAAACAGTCAAATTTCTTAAACGCAGCAGTATTAGGCTAGCGGATCATAAAATAAATACAGACTGTCTCAACGATGTAGGTATTCTTATTGGAGCTGACTTTTATTATAGATTTATTACTGGATGCACCAGGCAACGAGGTGTAAACTTGTTACTGTCAGCTGGGGGTAAACTACTCACAGGACCTGTATTGATTCAACAACATTATAAATCTACTGATAATCGACCAACTAATTCAATAGTGGCGAGACTAGGCCTAGAGCAGTCACCACTACATGACAGAGACGAAACTGAGGATGATGAGTCCAATCCCCCTGTTCACAAATTATGGGATTTGGACACCTTAGGCATAGTCCCTGATCAATGCAGTCCAGATGACACATGGACGTATCAACAATATCTTTATACTGTGATTTTCCATGATAATCAATATTGGGTGAGACTCCCGTGGAAGCTGAACCACCCACAGCTTCCAGTAAATTATTTCATGGCCTCAACCCAATTAAATTATCAATTAGCTAGGCTACGGAAGCAACCAGATAAATTGCAACTGTATCATGCTTTAATACAGCAACAACTTACTAACAAATTTATAGAAGTTGTTGAAGAAGACAACCATAAGACAGGCCATTATTTGCCACATCATGCTGTCCTGAAAGATTCAGTTACAACACCAATCAGGATTGTATTTAATTGTAGTGCCAAATTAAAGGCAGACAGCGTGTCACTAAATGATTGTCTACAAACTGGACCTAGCCCAAACTGGACCTTGGGGGCCTCGTAGCCTGGTGGATAGCGCGCAGGACTCGTAATTCTGTGGCGCGGGTTCGATTCCCGCACGAGGCAGAAACAAATGGGCAAAGTTTCTTTCACCCTGAATGCCCCTGTTACCTAGCAGTAAAATAGGTACCTGGAAGTTAGTCAGCTGTCACGGGCTGCTTCCTGGGGCTGGAGGCCTGGTCGAGGACCGGGCCGCGGGGACACTAAAAAAAGCCCCGAAATCATCTCAAGATCTCAAGAAGATTAGCCTAACCCAAAGACTACAAGATTTCTTATTACGATTTCGCTCTGGTGTTTTCGCCTATACGGCCGACATTAGTAAGGCCTTTTTAAGAGTAGGCTTATAAGAGATGGATCGTGATTTTACTAAATTTCTCTGGGTGAAAGATCCACAGGATCCTAATAGCGAAATCATTACTTCTAGTTTTGCCTCAGTACTGTTCGGCAGCGACATCTTCACCATTCTTACTTCAGGCTACTCTGGATAAACATCTTAAGAAGTCTAATAGCCCCTACAAGACTGAGATTAGGAACAATTTATACGTTGACAATTTTCAAGGAACCACTAATGATGAGAATAAATTAGTGGAAATCTACCATGAGGCTAATCGTGAACTGTTGGGAGCTAACATGCCCCTACAGTTGTGGGCCTCCAGTAATAAGCAACTCAACCAAATAATCAAGGAAGAATTCCCTGATTATAAGGTACCTCACAAATTGAAAGTCTTAGTGGAATACTTCCACAGACGAATTGAATATCAAGTCGGTGGATTTCAATCATTCACCTCTAACCATGAGAAAATTACTCTCCTATGTCAGCAAGCCATTTGACCCTTTAGGCCCACTCAGTCCTATTCTAATTAAGGGTAAACTCCTTATGCAGGAGTGCTGGCAAAGGAATTTGAGGTGGGATGAAACGTTGCCGGAGGATCTCAAAGAAAAATGGCAGCAGTTGATTCCTGATTACAACAAACTTAGTATTCTACAGTTTCCCCGAAATACCTTAGGACTAAATTTACCCACAAATTTACATGTATTCTGCGATGCTTCAGGAAAAGCGTATAACTCAGTAGCCTATCTAGTTAATACTCAACAATTATTTTTGCTTATATCTATGGCCAGGGTAGCCCCGATTAAAAGGAGGTCACTACCCCAAATGTAATTAACTGCCTTATTAGTAGGTGTAAGACTGGCTCATTGCCTGATCAAAACCCTCAGTAATGTTCACCTTGGTGAAATAGTAGTGTGGTCAGACAATGAGGCAGAATTGCAGTGGGTAAAAAACGACAACAACAAAACTCCCTATGTCAGCAATCGAGTAAGGGAAATTCGAGAATTGTTTGCTGGTTATAAATTAAGACATGTCCCAACCAAGGACAATCCAGCTGACTATTTATCCAGAGGTTTGACTTTAAAACAATTAGGTAAAACCGAGATGTGGTTTAATGGACCCCAGTGGCTAGTTAGTGGTCAGTGGCCCCAACAGAAGCCGCAAGTTATTGTGACCAATATCACTACCCCTGTTGTGGATCTAGAACCCCCTCGAATTTTAGCTATCAATCCTCACCTGTTATTCCAATTTAAGCAAATTACTAAGAGTTACAGAAATGGTATTTGATTTCATCAACAAGATGGGGATCAAGTATCGATTTCCTAGTTCCACCAAATATTGGGTCAAACAAGCTTAACAAGAGACATGGGAAGGAATATGAACATCTCCCAGAAAGGTTGAGTAAGTCTCTGGGTATCTGGCTTGACTCAGACAACTATAACATTTTGAGATGCGGCGGACATCTGCTACACGCAGAAATAAATTTAGATACGAAGAATCCTATACTTCTTCCACGTCACCACATCATTACTAAACTCATAGTTTTACATTACCATGAGCATAATAAATGGCATGGTGGAGTATTAGATACTCTTACTGAAATCAGTCAACGTTTTTGGCTTCCCCAAGGTCGCCAAACTGTCAATTCTTTAATCAAGTCTTGTGTAATCTGCAAGAGATATGATGCTCAAGTGTGTCCTTATCCAGGTCCACCGCCCCTACCTAAGGAGTGAGTCGTCCACCTTTGTCCCTTTGAAACCACAGGTGTCGACTATACAGGAGCACTAATTTTAACAGGCACACCGGACAAGATTCCAGTGAAAGCCTACATTTGCCTTTTCACGTGTGCTACCACACGTGGAGTACATTTAAAAGTCACTTCTGACATGAGTGCAGAAGCCTTTCTGCAAGCCTTTCGCAGATTTGCTGCACGAAGGTCTTACCCAAAATTAATGATCTCAGATAATGGATCTAACTTCGTTGCAGGAGAAGCTTGCTTACAAGAAATATGGAACCATCCAGAAGTACACTCTGTGCTCAAACAGAGACAATGCTATTGGAAATTTATTCCTCCAAGAGCACCATGGCACGGCGGTTTTTACGAAAGAATGGTGGGAACTGTTAAGAAATATCCTAAGAAAAACCTTACACCGGCAGAAAATTAATCTCACCGAGTTACAGACCCTTGTCTTGGAAATTGAAGCACAAGTCAACAACAGACCTCTGAACAAATCCACAAGGGCCGTGACGAGGATTCGAACCTACGTCCGGGAGCATCCCAGACACTGCCTTAATCGACTGAGCTACGACAGGGAAAAAGGGTTGAAACCGAAGTTCTACTGAACTTACTGGATCCAGTAGCCTCTCCGAGGCACAAACCAGGATTTTACACAACCCCCCCCTGCACCCGAGCTATGTCAATAGGCCGTTCTCCCTTTGTTCATTTGATGCATCACGTTAGTATGATCTCTGTGTGTAATGATGTAAGGGCGAAGAGGGAGAACGGCCTATTAACATAGCTCGGGTGCAGGGTGGGGGGGGGTTGTGTAAAATCCTGGTTTGTGGCTCGGAGAGGCTACGGAATCCAGTAAGTTCAGTAGAACTTCAGTTTCAACCCTTTTACCCTGTCGTAGCTCAGTCGATTAGGGCAGTGTCTGGAATGCTCCCGGACGCAGGTTCGAATCCTCGTCACGGCCCTTGTGGATTTGTTCATTTGATGCATCACGTTAGTGGAATCTCTGTGTGTAATGATGTGAGGGAGAACGGCCTATTGACATAGCTCGGGTGCAGGGGGGGGGAGTTGTGTAAAATCCTAGTTTGTGCCTCGGAGAGGCTACGGGATCCAGTAAGTTCAGTTGAACTTCGGTTTCAACCCTTTTACCCTGTCATAGCTCAGTCGATTAAGGCAGTGTCTGGGATGCTCCCGGACGCAGGTTCGAATCTTCGTCACGGCCCTTGTGGATTTGTTCATTTGATGCATCACGTTAGTGTGATCTCTGTGTGTAACAGACCTCTAACCTACTTAGCAGAAGATTTCTCCCAAAGAGAACCCCTAAGCCCCTCTCATTTGATTCATGGTGGTCTTCTGAGCCATCTAATATCTCTAGGAGACGAGGATCCAGCTGACCCTTCGTGTGTCAAAGCAAGTGACTTAGTGGAGAGTTATAGACACCTTTCAGGAGTAATAGAGAAATGGAATGAGGTCTGGATACGTGAATATTTAACTGCTTTAAGAGAATATCATTATGGAGCTGCAAGCCTATACAATAAAGTTCAACTTAAACCAGGTGGTCTTGTCCTAGTAGACAGTGATGGACCCAGGTCAGATTGGCCTATAGGTAAAATTGTTGACATCCATCCTGATCGCCATGGTATTTTACAAATTGTTAAAAGTTCAGTGTCGAGGCACTACTACCTTGAAAACACTTGAAAACTACCTTGAAATTAATACCTTTAGAGTTAGCAGAACACGAGTGTTCTACAGATATACCTGTAACCCAAGTTTCAGAGAACAATGATTCTACTCAACCGAGAACAAGACCATCAAGAGTCGCTGCTCAGAACTGCAAACAGAAACTTAAACAATATTTTGATTTTATTCAGGAGTAGATAACTTATCATTTAAACTTGAGGTGACCACGCTGATGCAGTGATGAGTTGATGTCCAGTAATTAGTTACGAGTCATAGTGACCCTGGACAGTAGCCTCACTGTATTGATGAGGTCTCCTTAATCTTAAATGAACCAATTATTCATAATTTATTTTTGTTAATATCCTTCTGTCTCTTACAAAGGAATTATGCAATAATTTTCAATGTTTATTTACGTCCTTATGTTGACTTAGTCATCTACCACAGATTCCGGACATTCGTTAGGTGCGTACTAACCTACTAACCCATGAATATAACTTCAGGATAGAGAAACAGGTGTACATTAGTACTAATACCTGAACTACGACCCGAGTTTTCTCTCCCCGGAGTTATGTTGGAAATAACCAACATTTTATACATCTTTGTATTTTATGCAACCTTTGTATTAACCACCAGTAGTTACTAAAATTACTAACTTGTAGATTTAATCATTATCATGATTTAATTAAACATATTGCCAGATTCTTCCTAGTCAGCGTGACGACATGAGGAACGACAGGCAGTAACATGAATTCTCTCCACATTTAGTTGGATTTATAACAGAGTCCAGTTTATCATAGCCTTTACTAAAAATAATTCTTACTAATACGTTTAATTTCGTAGTATACTACTACTTACTGGAACTCCCTTATTTTGTTTATATTAATCATTCTAGAGGAAATTACTTTAATGTAAATGATTTTACTTTAATTTCCTCGATTAGCTGCACAACTTTAATAAATTAATTTATGTTACGCAAAATTCTAATTTATCATAGAAGAATATAATGTGATATTAATACTCTTCACTACCTCTTCCTTCCTTAGTCAATTGCGATATATACATATCCATTTACGCTCGAGATGACTATCAAGAGCCGCGCATGTGCAATGAGGAAGACGGGAGAGCGTCACGAGAGGACGAGATAGCACGGCTCGGACGCCATTGATAGCGTTTAGCAGAGCTACGTTTTGATCCTACTTATTTCGCTCCCACGACCAGTAGAGCGGTGCCACGTTATCTGGCATAATAGCCGTGTCCCAGACTAGCATATCTGCAATTCCAAAGTCAACGCCTTTCAAGCAGCAGCTGGAGGACGAAGAATTGCTCAAGTCTCCACATCAACGGACACGCGGCTCGGCAGCTAGGTTAACCTGTTTGTTATCATGTGGCCACAGTTAACATTTAGGCTAGTTGTCGTTAGGCCGTATATAAAATAATAAAATCCCGTACGTGTCTTTAGTAAATTTACCATCTAAATAGATGATTATGTACATTGTTTTCTGCAGAAAGAATTTACTGTGCTTGAATATAAATTGCACAGATATTGGCTGAAGATTTCAACAGTTATCCTTATAATTTAGGATGCATTTGTAGTTACCCGTTATGTAGAAGATTTCTACAATGTAATTGCCTTTCAGTACCAAGGCGACGACAACCGAGGTGCTAGGCTTCCCCACCTTCATGTGCAACAATTTGCCCTATGCAACACGTCGTCGGTGGAGTGTGGCAACCGATTACACTTCTCTAGATTTACAGCTAAGCTGTCCCTTTTTTATCTGTAGCAATAACTCTGTAGTTACAGTAGTGATCTCCCAAAGAGATCTGTTATATTAACCCATTGATCTATATGTACTGTACTATTCTATCCAGTAGTAAATTGAGGTGTATTTACCTCCAATTAATCTATTCCAATCAACCTTATTTACTTTCATATTTTATTTACTCTGGTGAAGAACCAGCACCAGAATAATGCTAGGGATGTATTAATCTTTTAGCATGTAACCCCCCAATTTTATGTAGGTTAATTTGACTCCATTTATATAAGAAATACAGTTTCACTAAGATCCATAGGATACTAGTTCTTGGGATCAGTTTTTCCATTGTCTTATTTTGTTTTCCACTTTTTCTCAAAAAGTGGAGGACCTTCATAGCTATCGAAGTATATATTTAATTATTAGTTATTGGAGTCAGGTTTTCCCCCACAACTAGTACACCACTACTAGTACACCAACAACAAACACTACAACAACGAACACTACAACAACAAACACTACAACAACGAACACTACAACAACAAACACTACAACAACAAACACTACAACAACGAACACTACAACAACGAACACTACAACAACGAACAATACAACAATGAAGACTACAACAACAAACACAACAACAATGAACACTACAACAACAAACACTACAACAACGAACACTACAACAACGAACAATACAACAAGGAATACTACAACAACAAACACACCAACAACAAACACAACAACAACAAACACTACAACAACAAACACACCAACAACGAACATTACAACAATGAACACTACAACAATGAACACTACAACAATGAACACTACAACAATGAACACTACAACAATGAACACTACAACAATGAACACTACAACAATGAACACTACAACAACGAACACTACAACAATGAACACTACAACAATGAACACTACAACAATGAACACTACAACAATGAACATTACAACAACAAACACTACAACAACGAACACTACAACAATGAACACTACAACAACAAACACTACAACAATGAACACTACAACAATGAACACTACAACAACGAACACAACAACAATGAACACTACAACAACGAACACTACAACAATGAACACTACAACAACAAACACTACAACAATGAACACTAGAACAACAAACACTACAACAACGAACACAACAACAATGAACACTACAACAACGAACACTACAACAATGAACACTACAACAACGAACACTACAACAATGAACACTACAACAATGAACACTACAACAACAAACACTACAACAAAGAACTATTGAACTTCAATACAATGAAGCATTGGTGTGACATTGTCCAGCTGTAGGACCCTGCCTTTGTGGTGGTGATCCTGGACGGGTCCTGCCACCCGAGCCAAACCTCAACACTTCCAAGCTAACTATATTTCCTCCATCTCTGATAGTCATCTAACCCAATCACTCTTTTCACAGATTAAACCATCTTTTATAGACCTTAGCCTGGTTGCTTGGTGCTTTTCCTGATTGTTTCCTCTGCCTAATAGATATTTCCAGAGGAAAGATGAGTAAGATTATTATTGTGGTAGTGTTAGTGGTGGGGATGATGGGAAAATGTGCCCAGTGGCAAATGGCGGGGGAATCCTAGAGCAGGAACCAACTGCTCCAGCTGCAGCAGTAGGTGAAGGACTACCAAGAGGACAACACTGGAGTAGGACGCCAGGCGCGGCAGGTTGCTGTCGATCTCAACCTGCTCCCACCTCTGCCCACTTGTGACCCTTCACTCCTACAGGATCAACGGCTAGACTCCCTCCTGGACCACCTGCCTCTAGTGGGCACACACCGGCGGCAACAACACACACGCATGCAGGTGGAGGGCCTCAAGGCCTTCCTGCTGCAGGTGGGAGAGGAGCCCAAGACCCAGCCTCCCGAAGGATGGTTCAGCTGGAAAATAGCAGTGATTTTCGTGTCCGTCCTTCTCTATCTCTGCCTCAACAGTGGGTCAGGCGTACACTCTACGCCCACTCTAGTAGGGAGTACTACTTCCACGAAGCTAAATCTCTCTCCCACGAAGCCTGATCACACACCCTCACATACCGTTAAAACCCAAAAACAGACAGGTGCAACACCAACAACAACAACACCCATAACAACAACAACCACACCCAATACAACAACAACACCCACAACAACAACAACACCCACAACAACAACAACATCAACAAAAGCAACAACAACAACAGCAACAACAACAACAACAAGGACAAACAAAGGCTTAAACAAAACGATTACGTCGTGGATAACCTGCCCCAGAAAGTTTTAGGGTGCAATTACTGGCTTTAAAGGAAAAAGAATCTAAGATCTTGAGGTCCAATTCAATGTACTTATCTGGCTCAATTGGTGTGAAGGGAGAGCAGAGATCTAAGGGTATGATGCAACAAACATCGAAAGGTGCGAAGACGCCCTCCTCGAGATAATGAAGAGCGGCGCAAAATGAGACAAGGCCTACCTCGGACAACGGGAGTGGTAGTCCCGTTGTTGACAGCGGGAGTGGTAGCGACGCTACGTGTCCTGTTGTTGGCAACGGGAGTGGTGTGTGTGTGTGTGTGAACACTTTGTTGTGCTTGCGGGGGTTGAACTCTGGCACTTTGGTCCCGCCTCTTAACTGTCAATCAACTGGTGTACAGATTCCTAAGCCTACTGGGCTCTATCATATCTACATTTGAAACTGTGTATAGAGTCAGCATCCATCACATCACTGTCTAATGCATTCCACCTGTTAACTACTCTGACACTGAAAAAGTTCTTTCTAGCGTCCCTGTGGCTCATTTGGGTACTCAGTCGCCACCTGTGTCCCCATGTTCGAGTACCACCCGCTTTAAACTTTTTATCCTTATCTACCCCGTCAATTCCTCTGAGAATTTTGTAGGTAGTGATCATGTCTTCCCTTACTCCTCTGTCTTCCAGTGTCGTGAGGTGTATTTCACGGAGCCTTTCCTCGTAACTCATGCCTCTTAGTTTTGGGACTAGCCTAGTGGCAAACTTTTCAAGCTTCGTCTTGTGCTAGACAAGGCTCTATGCTGGGGCTGCATACTCTAGTCTTACATGTGCCGTATACAAGATTCTGAATGATTCCTTACACAGGTTCCTGAAGGCTTCGCGTATACCGCAGATGTAATTCTTTTTATGTGGGCTTCAGGAGACAGTTATGGTGTTATATTAATTAGATCTTTCTCTCTGTCCGTTTCAGGAAGTACTTCATCTCCCATTCTGTATCCGGTGTCTGGCCTCCTGTTTCCACCGCCATGTTTGTGTACTTACCTATTAGTACTCACCTATTTGTGCCTGCAGGATCGAGCATTGACTCTTAAATCCCGCCTTTCGAGCCATCGGTTGCTTACAGCAATGACTCCGGTCATATTTCACTGTCATATCTAGTTTTAAAGTAATGAATAGAATTTGCTTCCACAACCTTTTCCTTAAGAGCATTCCATTTTTCCACTACTCTCGCGCTAAAAGAAAACTTCCCAACATCTCTGTGACTCATCTGAGTTTCCAGCTTCCACCCATGTCCCCCCCCCCTCGTTCTATAACTATTTTCTGTGAACATTTCGTCTATTTCCACTCTGTCAATTCCCTTGAGTATTTTATATGTTCCTAACATATCACGTTGTTGAACTCAGTCGTTGTTGATCCTTCTTTCTGGACAACCCAACCCACAACTCGGTAGAGTGCTTATACTTCACTAGGAGATCACACTAGGCGCTTCTGGCTCTTGGAGAGGGGATCAACGTCACACGTTTAGGGGATGCGGCTCCAACACTTAGCCTCGTTGTCTCTCTACATACTGTGAGAGTGGACTCCCCCGTTGGGCGTCTCTGCCTTGCCCGGCAGCCCTCACTCACTCTGGGAGAGTCCTCCTCCATCAAGAGCTGGGCTCCCTCAGTCACCTGCCAGCGCTCAGAGGGGACGGACGTCGTTCCGTGTTCCTCCCTCTCCACTCTCTTATTTTAGGCCTTCTGCCTTATCAAAACATGTCTAACTTATCAATAAACATTGCTACTGTCGATGGGCACACAACCAACTACAAGTAATTGCTATAGACTAGCTAAAAATCGTGCTTACCACAGATTGTCTGGTCGAGGGCGCTCCTCCCTCTGACAGAGTCTGGTCAGGGCACTCCCACGGCCCACGATAATGTCTCAGGGCGGCTTAATAAACACTCCTCGCCGTCCAGGACTTGAGACCATAACGTTCCCAGCTCGATTACACAGCTGGCACGTCTGTACACTTCTCTTCTCTTGGAGATATATCACCAGGGGTTCCTTTCTGACAGGAGCTCAAACGGAGCACAGCTTCCCCCAGCGATGTCTGGCACTCAAGTGATGTCAAAGCCCTCCAGAAACGAGTCTCATGGATCCAGCAAAATATCCACATCTCCTAACCAGTCATTTATCTATTTTCTTATTTACTGCCCATAATCTCAAATTGTTCATCAAATCCAACCAACTATTTTACATCGGTGTGTTCACTTCCATATTTCCTGGACCTTCTAGTTAGGTCAGGCTTGATAGAATAATTCACAAGGGGAGACTCGTTTTTTGGCTACCTGGGATCATAACACTCCCCCTTGTTTTTGAGAATTATTCTAGTGGCTATCTTCTTGAGGTTATCTTGAGATGATTTCCGGGCTTTTTAGTGTCCCCGCAGCCCGGTCCTCGACCAGGCCTCCACCCCCAGGAAGCAGCCCGTGACAGCTGACTAACACCCAGGTACCTATTTTACTGCTAGGTAACAGGGGCATAGGGTGAAAGAAACTCTGCCCATTGTTTCTCGCCGGCGCCTGGGATCGAACCCAGGACCACAGGATCACAAGTCCAACGTGCTGTCCACTCGGCCGACCGGCTCCTCCGCTCGGCGACCTGGCTAGGCTCGAGATAACGCATCAGCTACTACATTGTCTCGCTCTCTTATGTGCGTTATCACCAGGTCATACTCTTGGAGCAATAAAAACCATCTGGTCAACCTCTGGTTCGCATGCTTCATTTTCCTCAGGAAACTAGGGGATTATGGTCTGTATACACCGTCACTGGGTGTCCTTCCTCACTCACATACACTTCAAAATGTTTCAATGCTATCACCAGGGCCAAAGTCTCTTTCTCGACTGTACTATACGACCTCTGGTGCTTAACGAACTTCTTCGAGAAGAAGGACACGGGACGGTAAATTCCATCATTCTGCTGTGTCAGTACAGCTTCAGCCACTATATCACTGGCATCTTCAAATAACGTAAATGGCGCTCCAAAATCTGGTGACACTAGTACAGGCGCCTCGGTCAACAGTCTTTTGGTCTTTTCAAACGCTTCTTGTGCTGTTCCATTCCACTCCCACTTCTTGCTCTTTGATAGCAAACTCGTCATAGGAGCGGCTATGGTGGAGAAATTTTCACAGAACTTCCGGTAATATCCAATCATACCGAGGTATTTCAACAATTCTTTCTTACTCCTGGGCACCGGGAAGTTGTCAATGGCCTCCACCTTTGTTCTTACCGGAGCAACCTCGCCTTGCCCTACTATATATCCAAGGTACTCCAAGCGGGCTCTCCTGAACTCGCTTTTTGCTAAGTTGATCGTCACGTTGGCCTTCTCCAATCGATCGAACAAATCTAAAAGTCGATCCACGTGGTCCTTCCAGGAATCAGCGAACACTACAATATCATCGATGTACACTGCACATCCAGTCGCCTTGTAATTTGCAATATCTGGCTCACAACTCGCCAGAAACATGTTCTTCTCACAAACGATCTGACTTCTCTGGCACCTCTTGGCTAGGCTGTCCTCCTTGGATGCCTGCACTCCATCGGTCAACTCTACTTATTGTTTCCACCCTCCGTTTCCTCGTCTTCTTCTCTACACGTCCAGAGTCAGACATCTACTGTCTGTACCTCCTCTGTCGTCTTCGCACTTCCATCTACTGCCATTATACTTTCGTCTCCTGTCATCATACTTCACTTCCTCGTCTTCACCGACGGTCCTCCCTTTCGTCTCCTCATTTATCCGAGACTTCATCCTGTTTGACTTCCATCGAGTCCTCGGCTTTCTTCTATTCCTCCATGCCTGTATCATCATCCTCTTCCCACACTTCTCACCTCTATACAACTCCATTTCTTCTCCTTCAACTCTTCTTTGTTCCCTAAAAGTTTCTTCGAGCGCTGTACTACACCCAATAGCACTCGACTGAACATGTCGCTTTACCTCTCCTAGAGTGCTCGTAAGCATCTCTCCACACATACTGTCTCTTCTCCTTTCATTTTCTCGGCTATTACTTTTCTTCACTATCTCTCCTCTACGTTTTCTGCGAAACATGTCAACTCTTGACATCTCAAACAACTTAACTCCATTATCCATATGCTTCTGTGCTCGTGGACAACTTGACACTCTACTCCCGTCCTCAGTATGTCCACATCCTTCCTCATTCCTACTCAGCACAGTTGCATTCACCTTCCGACTCTTAATTTCAGCTGTCTGGGCTCATCTCTGGTTCGCTCTCTTCACATGATTCTTCTTTGGCTGGGTCATCTTCACTTTTGACCTCATCGAGACTCCATTTTCCTGGGCTGGACCTTCATCAAACAGCCACGCTATATCTACGTCGATATCCTCTACCGGTTGAACCGACACTGTCTCATCTTCTCCAGCGTCTTCCTCGTCGGCCACCTCTGCCTTCATCACTACCGAGACAGGGTTTTCAATGGCTTGGCGGTCTCCTGACTCATCCCCTCGGACGTCAGTCAGGTTCACACTCTCAGGTTTCCCACCCGTGCCGTGGCCTTCTGGGCACTCCTCTGGCACAGTCTCCGCTATGACTCTTGGCAACACCTTTGTCCCGCACAAGTCATTCCCCAGGATCACTTGGACTCCTGGAATAGGTATGTCGGGGCATACTCCCAACATCACCTCTGCCGACACATATTCTGACCTTAGCTGGACAGCACATACGGGCATGTTACTCTCAGACAATAACTCATATACTTTCATCTTACTCCTGCCAGCTAACCGACGATCATTCCCAATCAGGCTTCTCGTAATCAAGCTCTGATTAGCTCCGGTATCTCTTAAGATACCAACTTCTACCTCAGGTTGGCCTCCTATACTGATCCAACCTTTACTGATGAAAGGCCTATACCTCTCGTTCACCTTCTGTAGTTTATCTCGGAACACATTAGTATATTTAGTTCGGGGGTCACACATGGCCAGGGTCACAATTCTTTTGCCTTGCCTTCAATCTCGCATCACGTGACCCAATCCGTTACTTTGGTAACATCTCATCTGGGAAAAGTCTCTTCTATATGTACCAAAGCGGCTCTGACTTTGTCCATTCGCATGAGAGCTCCTCGGGCCAGGCACACTACCTGCACTCTGTGGGGCTTTACTAGACTCTTGATTTCCTGGATCACGATTAGTTTCTCGTTTAGCTCCTCCATTCTCACTTTCAGACGAAGTGTGCGACCTACTCTTCTGAGTTTTAGGGTACTTACGTTTATCTACCCATTTATCAAAATTCTTCTCACCCCAGACTCCTCTGGGTCTTTAATAATTTCTTCCTCCCCAGACTCTACTGGGTCTGCCATTGCGCATCTCGCCTCGCTTCTCACTCTGTTCTCCCTCAAGCTCTTGTATGCTTCAGTAATCATATCCGCCCTATCTGCGGCATCTTTCACCTCCTTTACCCCCGCTTCTTGGATCTTGAACTTTGTTTTGGGATGCATCATCTCCAAGAACTTCTCCATGACCATCAGTTGCTTCAGGTCAGCATAAGATCCAACTCCAGCAGCCTCAATCCATTTCTGGAATCGCCTTTCCAGATCCCTTGCTGTCTCAGCAAAGGTACATGTTCCAACCTTCATCATCTCTCTGAAGCGCTTCCTATAAGCTTCTGGGGTTAGCTGAAATGAGCGCAATATGCTGCTCTTTACCGTGGCATAATCCTGGCACTCTTCCAGTGACAATTGGGTGTACGCCTCCCTGGCTGCACCGGTCAATCTTAACTGGACCAGCTGGGTCCATTCCTCCTGTGGCTACTCCTTGATGCTGGCTACCTTTTCAAAGTGCTCGAAAAAGCTCTCTGTCTCTTCGGGAACAAACAAGGGAATGTCCTTCTCACTAACCCTAACATCTGGTGAGTGTGATACCTGGGTGGTGCTCTCTGGCAACCCATGTTCAATCCTTTGTTCAGCCAAGGTTCTGTTCCCTTCTATCTGCATTTGTTTTGTTATCTTTTTTTCGACCTGGGCTTTTTTTTTTGTCTCCAGTTCCAACTACAGTTCTCTTATTCTGGTTTTCTCTTTTTCTTTTTCCACCTCTAGTCTTGTTGTCTCTACTTCCAGCCTGGTTTTCTCTTTTTCCCTCTCGGCTTCATTATTCAACGGGAGTTCTAATTTCATCTTTTCCAGCTGGAACTGTCTCTCCTCACGCTGCTCTGGAGCTTTAACTGGAACCTTTCCAGACTCCTGTTCCTGCTACTGCGGCTACTCTTACTGCTCCTACTCGATCCCTGGGATCTCACTACATCCTGCCCATCATCCTCCTTTCCACTTTCAGCTTCTTTTTGGGCTCAGCTAAAGCTAAATCTCTCTCCCACAGAGCCTGATCACACACCTTCACATACCGTTAACACACAAAAACAGACCGGTGCAACACCAACAACACCCACAACAACAACAACATCAACACCCAATGCAACAACAACACCCACAACAACAACAACAACACTCACAACAACAACAACAACAATAACAACAACAACAACATCAACAACAACATCAACAAAAGCAACAACAAGAACAGCAACAACAACAACATCAACAAAGGCAACAACATCAACAAAAGCAACAACAAGAACAGCAACAACAACAACAAGGACAAACAAAGGCTGATTGCATGCTTGTGTCTTCAGTGGGCATCATTGTTCAGTTAGTTAACTGGTCAGCCCGAAGTGTCAGCAGGATGGAGCCTGCTGTCATTTCTCGAGGGGCTGTTGAATAGCTGTGTTGCAATTGCCACTGGATGGACAATAACGTAAACACTCGCTATGGTGTAACTTAGTCTGTGATATTTTTTTGATTTGCAATATTGCGTCATCAGTGGGCACACCTGTGCTCAGGTTAGTTCAGTATGCAGCCGCACAGCAAGGGTTGCTATTTAGCTGTTTGTTATCGTGCCACTGGATGGACATTAACGTAACGTAAACTCGGTAATGCAGTAGTTTAGTCTCTTGTTATTAATAAATTGTTATATTATAGAAAACGGTCTTTGATATCAACCCTTCAACCATTCTTTTCCACCCATGTTCTGCCTTTTACGATTGAATGTTGATGTGATCTTGATATGACGGCTGTTCTTGGGAATTCGAATTCCAATTCATAGCTCCACATCAAATATAAATATTTGATTGTGAGAACCCGTCGGTTACCCTTTATTAGTTTTAACGTCCTGTTTAACTAGGAGGAGCCAGCGGCCTATTGTGGACAGGTTTTCACCCCTAGTGGTGGAGGCCTGGCGGTTTGCTCCAGCTTTTCCTTTTTCTATTGGACTCATGCTTAACTGCCGTGAGCAGCCTTTAAACTTGTAGTCCACCTCCTAAGGGAGGTAGGCATAGAAAAGAATCTCACAACTGGCGCCCAACGTGGGGTTATGCAACTTGGGTTCGAACCCAGGAAGTGCAGTCTCATTGATTTTTAAGTAACATAAGATATCGTTGCAGAACATTGTGGAACAGTATTGTTGGAGGTATGTTTTGTGCACGGTTGTCACACTTAGGTACACACACACCACACACACTGTATGAAAGAGGTATTTCATGGTAGATATGGGAAAATCTGTCTGGCTTTTTGTCGCTGCTAGCTAGTGGACATTGACACACTCATTGGTGAGGGGTGTCAGCTCAGCAGCAGGTGTCGTGGACACCAAGCCAGCATGCAACAGTGGTTGCAAAGGTGCACTCAGGATCTGTTTGAGGTGCAAGACACCACCTACCTTAGGGTAGACGAAGCTTCTAGAAGTGACCTCAAGCGTGAGAGGTCTCATTGGAAGACACTGTAGTTGTCAAGGGTGTCATAGGAGTGTAGTTGTTATTACACAGTAGGATCTTAGTGGGAGGTCGCGCCACCAGCTAAGGATCCAAGTAGACTTCTTTAGAAAGGAGAGTAATTCATCTATAGTTAGACAGGTGATGGAATTTCTTGCCAGAGTGGGGACTGTACAACCCCAGGAAGAATTCATGGTAGTCACTAGAGAGGTTGAGCAGAGGCTCCCGTTTTCAGAGGTGACAGCAAGGCCGAGTTCGAGCCTGATGGTGAGAGCGCAGCAAGTCAGTGCTGGCTCAGTTGCAGATTGCAAGGAGGCAATCTCACACAGGGAAGGGAAGCCAAACCCACCCTAGTGCACTTAACCCGGTGACAATGTATGAAGGTAAAGATGCCTAGCTTGGCAGTACTGAGAAAGACGATTCGATGAATGCATACATCGATCGCCTTTTGAAGAAAGTCTGCCAATGCAATATGGCAAAGGTCATTTTGGGCTGGTGATTTTCCATGGTTCAGATCCCCAGCAGCATAATGAGTTTGTTCTTTAAGGATTGCCTTGGTAAAGGGTTATAGTAGATCTGCAGAGGGAATGCTGATCACATTCCAAGTTATGTCCGGGTAGAAATGGACAAGGGAGATTGACAGATGTCAAAAGTTTCGCTTGAGTCTTTGGTAGAGTAGCGAGACCTAGGAAAGCAAGGGAGAGTCCCCAAGCTCAGTAGGGTGAGTGTAGGTACTTGTAGAAGAGGGTTTTCTCCCAGATAGTTCAGTCGGTAGAGCAAGACCGGCTTGTGTTGGGCAGTTGGACAGTGAGAGTGATCCTGTCAACTTGTTGCAATGTCAGGTGGAGAACTGACAGTAAGTCCCTATAGGCTGAGGGGAGTTAAGAAGTGCTTCACCGGTAAGGCCACACCAATGTGTTGCTCATGTGTCCAGTATGACACAGACCGAGGATGGAAATGGGAGGTTCAGTGATGGAAATGGTTGTGAGGTGTTGAACCGGCCAGGACCAGAGCTGGAGCCGAACATGTTGCCACTCCAAGGTCGGGCAGCACCACCAAGGGTGATCCGGTGGTAGTGCACAGAGACCCTCAGGCCAGAGACGTATAGGAAACAGAGTTTCACACTCCACCACTTGTTTAGCTAGTACACCTGTTGGGCAGGTGTGTGCTGAAAACTAGCTGGTGTTTTGAATGTATTTTCCTTGCAGGAAAATATATTCTTTAGTGGGGGGTAGTGTGAGGGAATGTAGATTCCCTCAGCTAGTTTTCTAGATTAGGCTAGGGACTCTAGTCAAGAAGTTTTCAAACTAACCTACACTTGTGGGGTGTTGGATGAAAGCTCTTGCTATGGACTATCATTTGTGACTAGTCAGAAGTCTGTGATTGCTCTGTAGAGAGAATTACAGAACTTTTCCTGTTTCTGTGAAAATAGGATGGGAGTTGTGAGTGAAGTGGTGTGGGTAGGTACTTGACTCTCCCAACGGTTTTAGAGGTGGTGGGGACAGAGGGGTGAACGTTGCCCCCCACCATGTGAGACATTGTGCCACTGTCTTTAGGCCTCCCCCTCCTTGTGACGTCACGGGACGCCTGAGGGTGAGTGAGGCCTGTGATTGGGTTAGGCATCTACTCCTAGCTGAGTTTTGGCGCAAACAGCTGTGATTGGAAACGGCACCATGGTGGTGTGCCGGCTTCCTTCTGATTGGTTAAGACAAAGTAGGGGGGGAGATATGGGCAGTTTCAGTTCCCCTAGCCCGCGAAATCGTCAGTTTGAGCTGGACAGCAAGTGGAGGAGGACATAGCTGGGTGGAGGTGGCAGCCTGCCACCTCCAACCCCGTTATTCGCTGTCGTTACCTTGTTCCTCAGCGTGGATGGCACTCCTGCCATCCTGGGTTGTGCCAAGGCCCCATTTGCATGAAATTGGGGCCGATGAGGTACGGAAGGACCAGTGAAAAAGCCTCAGAGACAGTGGGCACCCATGAGGCGGCAGGCAGAGCCTCATGGTGTAACAGGTGGTTCGAATATCCTGTCTAGTGTTGTATGGACAATTGGTGGAATCAGGGCAGTGTAAGTGAGGTGTCATTACAGGCCCCTGTTGGACTTGGTATTCCACTGTGTTGGGTCTGCCATGTGGTGATGCCGCCGGCCATTGTCGCCCGAGTGTACAAGCGAGCATGCTGGTATGATGGGGTGTAAAATGATCTCCCATCCACGTGTGTATGCCTGTAGGCGCCAGCCAGCCAGCTGGGCTGAGGCATCCATCCCATGTGGGCGCCGCCCACCCCAGGGCCGCGCCACCCAAGTGCCGCGCCACCCAAGTGCCGCCCGCCCCAAGGCCGAGCCACCCACCTTGGCCAGCTGCCCGCGGGGGCCACCCACCCAGGCCACCCGCGCGGCCAAACCCCACCCCACCTCGCGCCCCAGCTTGGCCCGGGGGGAGGGGGGTGCTGTGTCGTCATGCGCTACCTGTGACCACCCCTAGGGACACGAGGTGGCGACATGTTTTGGCCAACTTCCCTGGACATTCTAGGGCCACACCTCGCACGAGGAGCGAGCTAGGTGTTTACAGCCAGAGAGGTAGTGACCAGGGAAAGGATTGATGAGGATGTGAAGAACGTGAGTATAATTATCATTGTGTAACAGCGTGTTGAGGACCAGTGGAAATCCCGGTAAGAGCTGTGTTGTTCCATAGCCCCTCCAGGCTAGGGAAGCAGCTGAATGACAGCTGTCAGTGGCACGTCAAGGTGACTGGTAGGGCGGTACCTGGAGATGGATGTTGTACACGGGACCATACTGTAGTTATATAAAGTTTATATAAGTGTGTAGACTGACTCGGGTATGTAACCGGTCAGTGTAGAGATTTACCATATAAATGATCCAGTTGTCGATTCTATATAATCGGTCAGACTGGATTAGTGCTATGGAAGTACCAGCATATAAAATTATACCATTGTAGAGGTAGGCAGGCCAGTGGTGCAGGGAGGTCAGTGGATACCCTGAGGTCTGTGTAGTTAGAGATACATTTACCTGGTGATATAATTTTCATTGATTATGTGGATGCCATTTCTATGTGTTCATTTGCATGTTTTTATGTACTGTGTTGTGTGGTGAGTCAGTAGATGAGAGTGCTGACTGACTGCCTAATGATGTCATTAGCATGTGGGGTATGCTGACGGCATCATTAAGCTGTAGGTTTGTGCAGTATTGTTATCAGATATACAATATTATTGCCCTGGGAGCTGTGTTGAGGGATTAAGGGACCTCTATGATTATTCAGGGGAATTCACAGTACTTAATGAGAGCAGGCAATTGATTTGCTAATTGCCTTGCTGAGGTAAGTGTGTGCTCACAGTAGTCCTTTGCAATGGTTGCAAGATAAGGGGGGCAGTAATATTGGTATACTATTGTTGTTGCACAACCGTGTGTCATTACTGTGTGGGCACAGTAATTAACAAGTTGCAGTAGCCGCAACCGTATGTGGGCAGTGCATTTGTGTTGTTGCATGCCATTGAAGTGTGACCTATGTAACACTGGGGTTACTTTGTTTCTTTAAGTTGTGTTGAGGACTTAAGGATTCAGTGTTCTTCTTCAGTAACTGAAGAAAGGAGTAATTAACTGGATAAGGGGTGCACACTTATTGTTGAGTGAGTGAGAGCTGTTATGGGAGAACAGTGTTGAGCTTGAGTGAGATAAGTCTCGGTAGCAATTAATTGTCCGTGTGACAACTAATTGACCACTCTAGCTAATTATGTAATTAGCCTTCTCATCATGAATTCACGTAGTGGGAGAGGATCTGTCAGAGTCTGTCAGTATTTGTGTTAACGGAATTTGCTCGGGCCTAATTACCTTTCGGGGGTATAGCAATTAGTGGCTCATGATAATTAGCGGAGTAATTAACGTCTGGGGTCTTGAGGACTCAGATGACTCGGTAAAACGAGGTCATGGAGCTAGCATAAATCGTTATATTAATCATATTCTGTCTGAGGACAGTGGATTAATTGCACTCATGTTAATTTGGGTAATTAACTCCTTTCCCGTGAATTCACAGTGTTTGATGAGACCTGCTTAGGCAGTGCGGAGTGAGACGTATTTATGGATGATTAATTATCGGTCCTGGTGACAGTTAATTAATTGCTCGGAGTTAATTAGGGTAATTAACACTCATTATAGTAATTTTTTGACACAGACTGTCGAGAAGCTACCAAGTTAGGGTAGGCTTAGTTAACGAAACTCAATGGGGATGTAGTTAGTGGTGCGTTTGACCTTAATTAAGAATTACTCACTGAATACTTGCAAGGAGTCAAGTGTGATGTAATATAAGAGAGTTTTGAGTTAATGTTAACAAGATGACATGTGTTAAGAGAGACAAGTGTTAATGATTAACGTAGAGTACCATCATGTTGTTGTCTATGAGAGACAATTGGTTGTGATTAACATAGTACTTTGTTGCTGACTGCTGTGATCAGTCAATTAACGTAATTAATCACATAATCAGTGGTAATTGATTAAGGCAATTTCTTTTGTTTATCGTTAGGTGATGAGAGTAGAGTAACTTAGGGATTACTGGAGCTGTGTCCTAGAATCCCACCTTTCCTGACTCTGTTTACTGTTTACAGTGAAACTTCTTGTAGGGAGTTGCAAAGAGTGTTCACACTGGGTTGTGATAGGGTGAGTCACTGTTGGACTACCCGCCTAGTTACGGGGGTCACTCCTGTTTGGAAGGAGGACCCTTAAGCTTGTGATTAGAGTAGCTGTCAGGGAAGCCGTGACACTATTGATTGCATGCTTGTGTCATCAGTGGGCATCATTGTTCAGTTAGTTCACTGGTCAGCCTGAAGTGTCAGCAGGATGGAGCATGCTGTCATTTCTCGAGGGGCTGTTGAACAGCTGTGTTGCAATTGCCACTGGATGGAGAATAATGTAACCACTCGCTGTGGTGTAACTTAGTCTGTGATATTTTTTTGATTTGCAATATTGCGTCATCAGTGGGCACACCTGTGTTCAGGTTAGTTCAGTATGCAACCGCACAGCAAGGGTTGCTATTTAGCTGTTTGTTATCGTGCCACTGGATGGACATTAACGTAACGTAAACTCGGTAATGTAGTAGTTTAGTCTCTTGTTATTAATAAATTGTTATGTTATAGAAAACGGTCTTTGATGTCAACCTTTCAACCATTCTTTTCCACCCATGTTCTGCCTTTTACGATTGAATGTTGATGTGATCTTGATATGACGGCTGTTCTTGAGAATTCGAATTCCAATTCATAGCTCCACATCAAATATAAATATTTGATTGTGAGAACCCGACGGCTACCCTTTATTAGTTTTAACGTCCTGTTTAACTAGGAGGAGCCAGCGGCCTATTGTGGACAGGTTTTCACCCCTAGTGGTGGAGGCCTGGCGGTTTGCTCCCGCTTTTCCTTTTTCTATTGAACTCATGCTTAACTGCCGTGAGCAGCCTGTAAACTTGTAGTCCACCTCCTAAGGGAGGTAGGTGTAGAAAAGAATCTCACACCGAGGATAGTTGTCAAGTGCAGGGTCATGTTGGTCATATCCGAGGATGGGTGTCTACAGCAGGGTCCTGTTGGTCATGACTGAGGATGGTTGTCTACTGCAGGGTCATGTTGGTCATGACCGAGGATGGTTGTCTACTGCAGGGTCATGTTGGTCATATCCGAGGATGGGTGTCTACAGCAGGGTCCTGTTGGTCATGACTGAGGATGGTTGTCTACTGCAGGGTCATTTTGTTTTGACCGAGGATGGTTGTCTACTGCAGGGCCATGTTGGTCATGACAGAGTATGGTTGTCTACTGCAGGGCCATGTTGGTCATGAGAGAGTATGGTTGTCTACTGCAGGGTCCTGTAGGTCATGACCGATGATGGTTGTCTACTGCAGGGACATGTTGGTCATGACAGAGTATGGTTGTCTACTGCAGGGCCATGTTGGTCATGACAGAGTATGGTTGTCTACTGCAAGGCCATGTTGGTCATGACAGAGTATGGTTGTCTACTGCAGGGTCCTGTTGGTCATGACAGAGTATGGTTGTCTACTGCAGGGTCATGTTGTGATGACCGAGGATGGTTGTCTACTGCAGGGACATGTTGGTCATGATCGAGGATCGTTGTCTACCACAAGAACATGTTGGTCATGACCGAGGATGGTTGTCTACAGCAGGTTTATTTTGGTCATGACCGAGGATGGTTGTCTACAGCAGGTTTATTTTGGTCATGACAGAGGATGGTTGTCTACAGCAGGTTTATTTTCGTCATGACCGAGGATGGTTGTCTACTGCAGGGTCATGTTGGTCATGACCGAGGATGGTTGTCTACTGCAGGGTCATGTTGGTCATGACCGAGGATGGTTGTCTACAGCAGGGTCATGTTGGTCATGACCGAGGATGGTTGTCTACAGCAGGGTCATGTTGGTCATGACAGAGGATGGTTGTCTACTGCAGGGTCACGTTGGCCATGACAGAGGATGGTTGTCAACTGCAGGGTCATTTTGGTCATGACCGAGGATGGTTGTCTACTGCAGGGTCATGTTGGCCATGACAGAGGATGGTTGTCAACTGCAGGGTCATTTTGGTCATGACCGAGGATGGTTGTCTACAGCAGGGTCATGTTGGTCATGACCGAGGATGGTTGTCTACAGCAGGGTCATGTTGGTCATGACAGAGAATGGTTGTCTACTGCAGGGTCATGTTGGCCATGACAGAGGATGGTTGTCAACTGCAGGGTCATTTTGGTCATGACTGAGGATGGTTGTCTACAGCAGGGTCATGTTGGTCATGACCGAGGATGGTTGTCTACCGCAGGGTAATTACCGCGGATGGTTGTCTAGTGCAGGGACATGTTGGTCATGACAGAGGATGGTTGTCTACTTCAGGGGCATGACAGGATGGTTGACTACTGCAGGGTTATGACCGAGGATGGTTGCCTACTGCAGGGGCTTGACAGGATGGTTGTCTGCTGCAGGGTCATGTTGGTCATGACCGAGGATGGTCTACTGCACGAACTGGACATGTTGGTCATGACAGAGGATGGTTGTCTACTTCAGGGGCATGACAGGATGGTTGTCTACTGCAGGGTTATGACCGAGGATGGTTGCCTACTGCAGGGGCTTGACAGGATGGTTGTCTGCTGCAGGGTCATGTTGGTCATGACCGAGGATGGTCTACTGCACGGACACATTGGTCATGAACGAGGATGGTTGTCTACTGCAGGGTCATGACTGAGGAGGGTTGTCTATTCCAGGTTCATGTTGGTTATGACTGAGGATAGTTGTCTACTGTAGGGTCATGATGGAATATGACCGAGGATGGTTGTCTACCGCAGGGTCATGTTGGTAATGACAGAGGATGGTTGTCTAGTGCAGGGAAATGTTGGTCATGAGAGAGGATGGTTGTCTACTGCAGGGACATGTTGGTCATGACAGAGGATTGTTTTCTACTTCAGGGTCATGTTGGTCATGACCGAGGACAGTTATCTACTGCTGGTTCATGTTGGTCATGACCGAGGATGGTTGTCTACTTCAGGATCATGTTGGTCATGGCCGAGGATGGTTGTCTACTGCAGGGTCATGTTGGTCATGACCGAGGATGGTTGTCTACTGCAGGGTCATGAGCTAGAATGGTTGTCTACTACAGGGACATGTTGGTCATGACCGAGGATGGTTGTCTACTGCAGGGTCATGTTGGTCATGACCGAGGATGGTTGTCTACTGCAGGGTCATGTTGGTCATGACCGAGGATGGTTGTCTACTGCACGGACACATTGGTCATGACCGAGGATGGTTGTCTACTGCAGGGTCATGTTGGTTATGACCGAGGGTGGTTGTCTACTGCAGGATCATGTTGGTCACGACCGAGGATGGTTGTCTACCGCAGGGTAATTACCGAGGATGGTTGTCTACTGCAGGGTTATGTTGGTCATGACCTAGGATGGTTGTCTACCGCAGCGTCATGTTGGTCACGACCGAGGATGGGTGTCTACCGAAGGGTAATTACCGCGGATGGTTGTCTACTGCCGGGACATGTTGGTCATGACAAAGGATAATTGTCTACTTCAGGGTCATGTTGGTCATGTGAGAGGATGGTTGTCTACTGCAGGGTCATGTTGGTCATGACCGAGGATGGATGTCTACTGCAGGGACATGTTGGTCATGACTGAGGATGGTTGTCTACTACAGGGTCATGTTGGTCACGACCGAGGATGGATGTCTACTGCAGGGACATGTTGGTCATGACCAAGGATGGTTGTCTACTGCAGGGACATGTTGGTCATGACCAAGGATGGTTGTCTACTGCAGGGACATGTTGGTCATGACAGAGGATGGTTGTCTACTTCAGGTTCATGTTGGTCATGACCGAGGATGGTGTACTAGTGCAGGGTCATATCAGAATGGTTGTTTACTACTGAGATATGTTGGTCATGAACTAGGATGGTTGTTTACTGCAGGATAATGACCGAGGATGGTTGTCTACTGCTGGGTCATGTTGGTCATGACCGAGGATGGTTGTCTACTGCAGGGTCATGTTGGTCATGACCGAGGGTGATTGTCTACTGCCGGGTCACGAACGAGGATGGTTGTCTACTGCAGGGACATGTTGGTCAGGACCGAGGATGGTTGTCTACTGCATGGTCAAGTTGGTCTTGACAGAGGATGGTTGTCTACTGCAGGGACTTGTTGGTCATGAGCGAGGATGGTTGCCTACTGCAGGGTAATTACCGAGGATGGTTGTCTACCGCAGGGTAATTACCGCGGATGGTTGTCTAGTGCAGGGACATGTTGGTCATGACAGAGGATGGTTGTCTACTTCAGGGTCATGTTGGTCATGACCGAGGATGGTTGCCTACTTCAGGGTCATGTTGGTCATGTGAGAGGATTGTTGTCTACTGCAGGGGTCATGTTGGTCATGTGAGAGGATTGTTGTCTACTGCAGGGTCATGTTGGTCATGTGAGAGGATTGTTGTCTACTGCAGGGGTCATGTTGGTCATGACTGAGGATGGTTGTTTTCTGTGGGGACTTGTTGGTCATGACCGAGGATGGTTGTCTACTACAGGGTCATGTTGGTCATGATCGAGGATGGTTGTCTACTTCAGGGTCATGTTGGTCATGCCCGAGGATGGTTGTCTACTTCAGGGTCATTTTGGTCATGTGAGAGGATTGTTGTCTACTGCAGGGGTCATGTTGGTCATGACTGAGGATGGTTGTTTTCTTTGGGGACTTGTTGGTCATCACCGAGGATGGTTGTCTACTACAGGGTCATGTTGGTCATGACCGAGGATGGTTGTCTACAGCAGGGTCATATTGGTCATGACCGAGGATGGTTGTCTACCGCAGGGTAATTACCGCGGATGGTTGTCTAGTGCAGGGACATGTTGGTGATGACCGAGGATGGTTGCCTACAGCAGGGGCATGACAGGATGGTTGTCTACTGCTGGGTTATGACCGAGGATGGTTGCCTACTGCAGGGGCTTGACAGGATGGTTGTCTGCTGCAGGGTCATGTTGGTCATGACCGAGAATGGTTGTCTACTGCACGGACACATTGGTCATGAACGAGGATGGTTGTCTACTGCAGGGTCATGACTGAGGAGGGTTGTCTATTGCAGGTTCATGTTGGTTATGACTGAGGATAGTTGTCTACTGTAGGGTCATGTTGGAATATGACCGAGGATGGTTGTCTACCGCAGGGTCATGTTGGTAATGACAGAGGATGGTTGTCTAGTGCAGGGACATGTTGGTCATGATAGAGGATTGTTGTCTACTTCAGGGTCATGTTGGTCATGACCGAGGATAGTTATCTACTGCTGGTTCATGTTGGTCATGACCGAGGATGGTTGTCTACTTCTGGACCATGTTGGTCATGGCCGAGGATGGTTGTCTACTGCAGGGTCATGTTGGTCATGACCGAGGATGGTTGTCTACTGCAGGGTCATGTTGGTCATGACCGTAGATTGTTGTCTACTGCACGGACACATTGGTTATGACCGAGGATGGTTGTCTACTGCACGGACACATTGGTCATGACCGAGGATGGTTGTCTACTGCACGGACACATTGGTCATGACCGAGGATGGTTGTCTACTGCACGGACACATTGGTCATGACCGAGGATGGTTGTCTACTGTAGGGTCATGTTGGTCATGACCGAGGGTGGTTGTCTACTGCAGGGTCATGTTGGTCACGACCGAGGATGGTTGTCTACCGCAGGGTAATTACCGAGGATGGTTGTCTACCGCAGGGTAATTACCGATGATGGTTGTCTACCGCAGGGTAATTACCGAGGATGGTTGTCTACCGCAGGGTTATGTTGGTCATGACCGAGGATGGTTGTCTACTGCAGGGTTATGTTGGTCATGACCTAGGATGGTTGTCTACCGCAGGGTAATTACCGCGGATGGTTGTCTAGTGCAGGGACATGTTGGTCATGACAAAGGATAATTGTCTACTTCAGGGTCATGTTGGTCATGTGAGAGGATGGTTGTCTACTGCAGGTTCATGTTGGTCATGACCGAGGATGGATGTCTACTGCAGGGACATGTTGGTCATGACTGAGGATGGTTGTCTACTTCAGGGTCATGTTGGTCATGACCGAGGATGGATGTCTACTGCAGGGACATGTTGGTCATGACCGAGGATGGTTGTCTACTGTGGGGACATGTTGGTCATGACCGAGGATGGTTGTCTATTGCAGGGTCAAGTTGGTCTTGACCGAGGATGGTCGTCTACTGCAGGGACATGTTGGTCATGACCGAGGATGGTTGTCTACTGCAGGGTCATGAGCTAGAATGGTTGTCTACTACAGGGACATGTTGGTCATGACCGAGGATGGTTGTCTACTGCAGGGTCATGAGCTAGAATGGTTGTCTACTGCAGGGACATGTTGGTCATGACCGAGGATGGTGTATTAGTGCAGGGTCATATCAGAATGGTTGTTTACTACAGAGATATGTTGGTCATGAACTAGGATGGTTGTTTACTGCAGGATAATGACCGAGGATGGTTGTCTACTGCTGGGTCATGTTGGTCATGACCGAGGATGGTTGTCTACTGCAGGGTCATGTTGGTCATGACCGAGGGTGATTGTCTACTGCTGGGTCACGAACGAGGATGGTTGTCTACTGCAGGGACATGTTGGTCATGACCGAGGATGGTTGTCTACTGCAGGGCCATGTTGGTCATGACCGAGGATGGTTGTTTACTGTGGGGACATGTTGGTCATGACCGAGGATGGTTGTCTACTGCAGGGTCATGAGCGAGAATGGTTGTCTACTACAGGGACTTGTTGGTCATGACCGAGGATTGTTGTCTACTGCAGGGTCATGTTGGTCACGACCGAGGATGGTTGCCTACTGCAGGGTAATTACCGAGGATGGTTGTCTACCGCAGGGTAATTACCGAGGATGGTTGTCTACCGCAGGGTCATGTTGGTCATGACCGAGGATGGTTGTCTACCGCAGGGTAATTACCGCGGATGGTTGTCTACCGCAGGGTCATGTTGGTCATGACAGAGGATGGTTGTCTTCTGCTGGGTCATGTTGGTCATGACTGAGGGTTGTTGTCTACTGCAGGGGTCATGTTGGTCATGACTGAGGATGTTTGTCTACTGCTGGTTCATGCTGGTCATGACTGAGGATTGTTGTCTACTGCAGTACCATGTTGGTCATGACTGAGGATGTTCGTGTTCTGCAGGACAATGTTGGTCATGACCGAGGATGGTTGCTTACTGCAGGATCATGTTGGTAATGACAGAGGATAGTGGTCAACTGCAGGGACATGTTGATCATGACAGAGGATGGTGTACTAGTGCAGGGTCATAACAGGATGGTTGACTACTGCAGGGTCATGTTGGTCATGACCGCGGATAGTTGTCAACTGTAGGGTCATAACAGGATGGTTGACTACTGCAGGGTCATGTTGGTCATGACCTAGGATGGTTGTCTACTACAGAGATATGTTGGTCATGAACGAGGATGGTTGTTTACTGCAGGAACTAGCAGAGGATGGTTGTCTACTGCAGGATAATGACCGAGGATGGTTGTGTACTGCAAGGTCATGAATGACGTTGGTTGTCTACTGCAGGGACATGTTGGTCATGACCGAGAATGGTTGTCTACTGCAGGGTCAAGTTGGTCTTGACAGAGGATGGTTGTCTACTGCAGGGACATGTTGGTCATGACCGAGGATGGTTGTCTACTGCAGGGCCATGTTGGTCATGACCGAGGATGGTTGTTTACTGTGGGGACATGTTGGTCATGACCGAGAACGGTGGTCTACTGCAGGGTCATGAGCGAGAATGGTTGTCTACTACAGGGACTTGTTGGTCATGACCGAGGATTGTTGTCTACTGCAGGGTCATGTTGGTCATGACCGAGGATGGTTGTTTTCTGTGGGGACTTGTTGGTCATGACCGAGGATGGTTGTCTACTACAGGGACATGTTGGTCATGACCGAGGATGGTTGTCTACTGCATTGTCATGTTGGTCATGACCGAGGATGGTTGTTTTCTGTGGGGACTTGTTGGTCATGACCGAGGATGGTTGTCTACTACAGAGATATGTTGGTAATGACCGAGGATGGATGTTTACAAGATGTCTTATTACGATTTCACTCTGGTGTTTTCGCCTATACGGCCGACATTAGTAAGGCCTTTTTAAGAGTAGGCTTACAAGAGATGGATCGTGATTTTACTAAATTTCTCTGGGTGAAAGATCCACAGAATCCTAATAGCGAAATCATTACTTATAGTTTTCCCTCAGTACTGTTCGGAGCGACATCTTCACCATTCTTACTCCAGGCTACTCTGGATACACATCTGTTACGGCCCTCTCGGGACGCAACGGGGTTCTTACTCTGATGTTGTTAGAGGAAGTTGTATCCGACCCCAAGCCAGAAGGCTTTCAAGGGATGCGATCCGTGACGCAAGTAACTTAAAGGGTGAAGGGAAAGAAAGTTAAGAACTTAAGACTATAATTACCATCACCAAATAAATATATAAAAAGAAGTGCACAGGGGGGAGGGGTATTAACACTATACAAGGGGATTATTCACACAATAGTCTTCTGCTGAAGACTCTGGATCCAGAAGCTAGGTGCTGAGTCCTCGGTGCTTTCTTCGTGGCCTCACAACGAATCCTTCTGAGAAGCTGAGCCTACCCTGGCCACAGGTCAGCCAAAACTCCACTGCCCTCCACTGGGGGCACCGCCGTCGAGGCCGTCAACCACAAATCCAGCCGGTCTGCTGGCAGGTTCCGGACCCGCAACGCTGGTCAGGCCACTCCACGAACGATATTAGGGTAACGCCCTAGACAGGAGTCTCGTGTGATATCCCAAATCACTCTCCTGTCCTCAATACCCCAGTGGATGATCGTCTCCAACAGTCGGTCCCGGGTAATCGTTTTACTGCCACTCCCCTGGCAGGCTAACACACCACAGTGTTCTTCCGGGGGGACGACTTCACAACTGCTGCAGCAAAGTACAAGGTATGGAGACGGCTGCCTCGGGTAGACTGACTCCACTCCCATCACAGCAGTCCCAGGTCGACTCTGTAAGCAGACACGTCATCAATAACTGGGACACTAAAACACCTCACTTACAGGCTCAGACACAAACGCCCGACACATCCACTTCATAGATGGCGTTGTGGTCTGAGCACCACCTCACCAGAGGTCAGCAGCGGCGGTGTTGAGCGCTGAACAGGACTAGAAACTGGCCCTCGAGGCCAATACATCCCGTCCTCGCCAGGTGTCGTCGTCCATTTGGTGGGGGTTTCGGGAGCTGACCCACAGATGGCGCGGTCGTCACTGCTCCGTGCTCGAACGCTGAATCCGGGTTCGTAACAACATCTTAAGAAGTCTAATAGCCCCTACAAGACTGAGATTAGCAACAATTTATACGTTGACAATTTTCAAGGAACCACTAATGATGAGAATAAACTAGTGGAAATCTACCATGAGGCTAATCGTGAACTGTTGGGAGCTAACATGCCCCTACAGTTGTGGGCCTCCAATAATAAGCAACTCAACCAAATAATCGAGGAAGAATTCCCTGATTATAAGGTACCTCACAAATTGAAAGTCTTAGTGGAATACTTCCACAGACGAATTGAATATCAAGTTGGTGGATTTCAATCATTCACCTCTAACCATGAGAAAATTACTCTCCTATGTCAGCAAGCCATTTGACCCTTTAGGCCTACTCAGTCCTATTCTAATTACGGGTAAACTCCTTATGCAGGAGTGCTGGCAAAGGAATTTGAGGTGGGATGAAACGTTGCCGGAGGATCTCAAAGAAAAATGGCAGCAGTTGATTCCTGATTACAACAAACTTAGTATTCTACAGTTTCCCCAAAATACCTTAGGACTAAATTTACCCACAAATTTACATGTATTCTGCGATGCTTCAGGAAAAGCGTATGGCTCAGTAGCCTATCTAGTTAATACTCAACAATCATTTTTGCTTATATCTAAGGCCAGGGTAGCCCCGATTAAAAGGAGGTCACTACCCCAAATGGAATTAACTGCCTTATTAGTAGGTGTAAGACTGGCTCATTGCCTGGTCCAAACCCTCAGTAATGTTCACCTTGGTGAAATAGTAGTGTGGTCAGACAATGAGGCAGAATTGCAGTGGGTAAAAAACGACAACAAAACTCCCCATGTCAGCAATCGAGTAAGGGAAATTCGAGAATTTTTGCTGGTTATAAATTAAGACATGTCCCAACCAAGGACAGCAGGGGGAAGGGGTTGTGTAAAATCCTGGTTTGTGCCTCGGAGAGGCTACGGGATCCAGTAAGTTCAGTAGAACTTCGGTTTCAACCCTTTTACCCTGTCGTAGCTCAGTCGATTAAGGCAGTGTCTGGGCTGCTCCCGGACGCAGGTTCGAATCTTCGTCACGGCCCTTGTGGATTTGTTCATTTGATGCATCACGTTAGTGTGATCTCTGTGTGTAACAGACCTCTAACCTACTTAGCAGAAGATTTCTCCCAAAGAGAACCCCTAAGCCCCTCTCATTTGGTTCATGGTGGTCTTCTGAGTCAGTGATGGACCCAGGTCAGATTGGCCTATAGGTAAAATTGTTGACATCCATCCTGACCGCCATGGTATTTTACAAATTGTTAAAAGTTCAGTGTCGAGGCACTACTACCTTGAAAACACTAGAGAAATTAATACCTTTAGAGTTAGCAGAACACGAGTGTTCTACAGATATACCTGTAACCCAAGTTTCAGAGAACAATGATTCTACTCAATCGAGAACAAGACCATCAAGAGTCGCTGCTCAGAACTGCAAACAGAAACTTAAACAATATTTTGATTCTATTCAGGAGTAGATAACTTATCATTTAAACTTGAGGTGACCACGCTGATGCAGTGATGAGTTGATGTCCAGTAATTAGTTACGAGTCATAGTGACCCTGGACAGTAGCTTCACTGTATTGATGAGGTCTCCTTAATCTTAAATGAACCAATTATTCATAATTTATTTTTGTAAATATCCTTCTGTCTCTTACAAAGGAATTATGCAATAATTTTCAATGTTTATTTACGTCCTTATGTTGACTTAGTCATCTACCACAGATTCCGGACATTCGTTAGGTGCGTACTAACCTAATAACCCATGAATATAACTTCAGGATAGAGAAACAGGTGTACGTTAGTACTAATACCTGAACTACGACCCGAGTTTTCTCTCCCCGGAGTTATGTTGGAGATAACCAACAGTTTTATACATCTTTGTATTTTATGCAACCTTTGTATTAACCACCAGTAGTTACTAAAATTACTAACTTGTAGATTTAATCATTATCACGATTTATTTAAACATATTGCCAGATTCTTCCTAGTCAGCGTGACGACGTGAGGAACGACAGGCAGTAACATGAATTCTCTCCACATTTAGTTGGATTTATAACAGAGTCCAGTTTATCAAACCTTTACTAAAAATAATTCTTACTAATAAGTTTAATTTCGTAGTATACTACTACTTACTGGAACTCCCTTATTTAGTTTATATTAATCATTCTAGAGGAAATTACTTTAATGTAAATTATTTTACTTTAATTTCCTCGATTAGCTGCACAACTTTAATAAATAAATTTATGTTACGCAAAAATCTAATTTATCACAGAAGAATATAATGTGATATTAATACTCTTCACTACCTCTTCCTTCCTTAGTCAATTGCGATATATACATATCCATTTACGCTCGAGATGTCTATCAAGAGCCGTGCATGTGCAACGAGGAAGACGGGAGAGCGTCACGAGAGGACGAGATAGCACGGCTCGGACGCCATTGATAGCGTTTAGCAGAGCTACGTTTTGATCCTACTTATTTCGCTCCCACGACCAGTAGAGCGGTGCCACGTTATCTGGCATAATAGCCGTGTCCCAGACTAGCATATCTGCAATTCCAAAGTCAACGCCTTTCAAGCAGCAGCTGGAGGACGAAGAATTGCTCAAGTCTCCTCATCAACGGACACGCGGCTCGGCAGCTAGGTTAACCTGTTTGTTATCGTGTGGCCACAGTTAACATTTAGGCTAGTTGTCGTTAGGCCGTATATAAAATAATAAAATCCCGTACGTGTCTTTAGTAAATTTATCATCTAAATAGATGATTATGTACATTGTTTTCTGCAGAAAGAATTTACTGTGCTTGAATATAAATTGCACAGATATTGGCTGAAGATTTCTACAGTTATCCTTATAATTTAGGATGCATTTGTAGTTACCCATTATGTAGAAGATTTCTACAATGTAATTGCCTTTCAGTTCCAAAGCGACGCCAACCGAGGTGCTAGGCTTCCCCACCTTCATGTGCAACAATTTGCCCTATGCAACACGTCGTCGGTGGAGTGTGGCAACCGATTACACCTCTCTAGATTTACAGCTAAACTGTCCCTTTTTTTTTCTCTGTAGTTACAGTAGTGATCTCCAAAAGAGATCTGTTATATTAACCCATTGATCTATATATACTGTACTATTCTATCCAGCAGTATATTGAGGTGTATTTACCTCCAATTAATCTATTCCAATCAACCTTATTTACTTTCATATTTTATTTACTCTGGTGAAGAACCAGCACCAGAATAATGCTAGGGATGTATTAATCTTTTAGCATGTAACCCCCCAATTTTGTGTAGGTTAATTTGACTCCATTTATATAAGAAATACAGTTTCACTAAGATCCATAGGACACTAGTTCTTGGGATCAGTTTTTCCATTGTCTTATTTTGTTTTCCACTTTTTCTCAAAAAGTGGAGGACCTTCATAGCTCTCGAAGTATATATTTAATTATTAGTTATTGGAGTCAGGTTTTCCCCCACAACTCGTACACCACTACTAGTACACCAACAACGAACACTACAACAACGAACACTACAACAACAAACACTACAACAATGAACACTACAACAATGAACACTACAACAACAAACACTACAACAATGAACACTACAACAATGAACACTACAACAACAAACATTACAACAATGAACACTACAACAACAAACACTACAACAATGAACACTACAACAACTAACACTACAACAACAAACACTACAACAACTAACACAACAACAACGAACACTACAACAACAAACACTACAACAACGAACACAACAACAACAAACACTACAACAACGAACACTACAACAACAAACACTACAACAACAAACACTACAACAACAAACACTGCAACAACAAACACTACAACAACGAACACTACAACAACAAACACTACAACAACAAACACTACAACAACAAACATTACAACAATGAACACTACAACAACAAACACTACAACAATGAACACTACAACAACTAACACTACAACAACAAACACTACAACAACTAACACAACAACAACGAACACTACAACAACAAACACTACAACAACGAACACAACAACAACAAACACTACAACAACTAACACAACAACAACGAACACTACAACAACAAACACTACAACAATGAACACTACAACAACAAACACTACAACAACAAACACTACAACAACGAACACTGTAACAACAAACACTACAACAACGAACACTACAACAATGAACATTACAACAATGAACATTACAACAACAAACACTACAACAACGAACACTACAACAATGAACACTACAACAACAAACACTACAACAATGAACACTACAACAACAAACACTACAACAACAAACACTACAACAACGAACACTATAACAACAAACACTTCAACAACGAACACTACAACAATGAACACTACAACAACGTACACTACAACAATGAACATTTCAACAACAAACACAACAACAAACACTACAACAACGAACACTACAACAATGAACACTACAACAACAAACACTACAACAATGAACACTACAACAACGAACACTACAACAATGAACATTACAACAACAAACACAACAACAAACACTACAACAACAAACACTACAACAACGAACACTACAACAACGAACACTACAACAACAAACACTACAACAACGAACACTACAACAACAAACAATACAACAACGAACACTGCAACAACAAACACTACAACAACTAACACTACAACAACGAACACTACAACAAAGAACATTACAACAATGAACACTACAACAACAAACACTGCGACAATGAACACTACAACAATGAACACTACAACAACAAACATTACAACAATGAACACTACAACAACAAACACTACAACAATGAACACTACAACAACTAACACTACAACAACGAACACTACAACAACAAACAATACAACAACGAACACTACAACAACAAACACAACAACAAACACTACAACAACGAACACTACAACAATGAACACTACAACAACAAACACTGCGACAATGAACACTACAACAATGAACACTACAACAACAAACATTACAACAATGAACACTACAACAACAAACACTACAACAATGAACACTACAACAATGAACACTACAACAATGAACACTACAACAATGAACACTACAACAACAAACACTACAACAATGAACACTACAACAACTAACACTACAACAACAAACACTACAACAACGAACACAACAACAACAAACACTACAACAACGAACACTACAACAACAAACACTACAACAACAAACACTACAACAACAAACACTGCAACAACAAACACTACAACAACGAACACTACAACAACAAACACTACAACAACAAACACTACAACAATGAACACTACAACAACAAACACTACAACAATGAACACTACAACAACTAACACTACAACAACAAACATTACAACAATGAACACTACAACAACAAACACTACAACAATGAACACTACAACAACTAACACTACAACAATGAACACTACAACAACAAACACTACAACAATGAACACTACAACAACTAACACTACAACAACAAACACTACAACAACTAACACAACAACAACGAACACTACAACAACAAACACTACAACAACGAACACAACAACAACAAACACTACAACAACTAACACAACAACAACGAACACTACAACAACAAACACTACAACAATGAACACTACAACAACAAACACTACAACAACAAACACTACAACAACGAACACTACAACAATGAACACTACAACAACAAACACTACAACAACAAACACTACAACAATAAACACTACAACAACAAACACTACAACAACGAACACTATAACAACAAACACTACAACAACGAACACTACAACAATGAACACTACAACAACGAACACTACAACAATGAACATTACAACAACAAACACAACAACAAACACTACAACAACGAACACTACAACAATGAACACTACAACAACAAACACTACAACAATGAACACTACAACAACGAACACTACAACAATGAACATTACAACAACAAACACAACAACAAACACTACAACAACAAACACTACAACAACGAACAGTACAACAACAAACACTACAACAACGAACACTACAACAACAAACACTACAACAACAAACACTACAACAACGAACACTACAACTACAAACACTACAACAACGAACACTACAACAACAAACACTACAACAACGAACACTACAACAACAAACAATACAACAACGAACACTGCAACAACAAACACTATAACAACTAACACTACAACAACGAACACTACAACAAAGAACATTACAACAACAAACACAACAACAAACACTACAACAACGAACACTACAACAATGAACACTACAACAACAAACACTACAACAATGAACACTACAACAACGAACACTACAACAATGAACATTACAACAACAAACACAACAACAAACACTAGAACAACGAACACTACAACAATGAGCACTACAACAACAAACACTACAACAATGAACACTACAACAATGAACACTACAACAACGAACACTACAACAACAAACACTACAACAACAAACACTACAACAACAAACACTACAACAACGAACACCACAACAACAAACACTACAACAACAAACACTACAACAACAAACACTACAACAACGAACACTACAACAACAAACACAACAACAGCAAACAATACAACAACGAACACTGCAACAACAAACACTACAACAACGAACACTACAACAACAAACACTACAACAACAAACACTACAACAACAAACACAACAACAGCAAACAATACAACAACGAACACTGCAACAACAAACACTACAACAACGAACACTACAACAACAAACACTACAACAACGAACACTACAACAATGAACACTACAACAACAAACACTACAACAACGAACACTACAACAATGAACACTACAACAACGAACACTACAACAACAAACACTACAACAACGAACACTACAACAATGAACACTACAACAACAAACACTACAACAACGAACACTACAACAATGAACACTACAACAACAAACACTACAACAATGAACACTACAACAACAAACACTACAACAACGAACACTACAACAATGAACACTACAACAACAAACACTATAACAATGAACACTACAACAACGAACACAACAACAATGAACACTACAACAATGAACACTACAACAATGAACACTACAACAATGAACACTTCAACAACGAACACAACAACAATGAACACTGCAACAACGAACACTACAACAACAAACACTACAACAATGAACACAACAACAACGAACACAACAACAATGAACACTACAACAATGAACACTACAACAATGAACACTACAACAATGAACACTACAACAACGAACACAACAACAATGAACACTACAAGAACGAACACTACAACAAAGAACTATTGAACTTCAATACAATGAAGTATTGGTGTGACATTGTCCAGCTGTAGGACCCTGCCTTTGTGGTGGTGATCCTGGACGGGTCCCGCCACCCGGGCCAAACCTCAACACTTCCAAGCTAACTATATTTCCTCCATCTCTGATAGTCATCTAACCCCATCACTCTTTTCACAGATTAAACCATCTTTTATAGACCTTAGTCTGGTTGCTTGGTGCTTTTCCTGATTGTTTCCTCTGCCTAATAGATATTTCCAGAGGAAAGATGAGTAAGATTATTATTGTGGTAGTGTTAGTGGTGGGGATGATGGGAAAATGTGCCCAGTGGCAAACGGCGGGGGAATCCTAGAGCAGGAACCAACTGCTCCAGCTGCGGCAGTAGGTGAAGGACTACCAAGAGGACTACAGTGGAGTAGGACGCCAGGCGCGGCAGGTTGCTGTCGATCTCAACCTGCTCCCACCTCTGCCCACTTGTGACCCTTCACTCCTACAGGATCAACGGCTAGACTCCCTCCTGGACCACCTGCCTCTAGTGGGCACACACCGGCGGCAACAACACACACGCATGCAGGTGGAGGGCCTCAAGGCCTTCCTGCTGCAGGTGGGAGAGGAGCCCAAGACCCAGCCTCCCGAAGGATGGTTCAGCTGGAAAATAGCAGTGATTTTCGTGTCCGTCCTTCTCTATCTCTGCCTTAACAGTGGGTCAGGCGTACACTCTACGCCCACTCTAGTAGGGAGTACTACTTCCACGAAGCTAAATCTCTCTCCCACGAAGCCTGATCACACACCCTCACATACCGTTAAAACCCAAAAACAGACAGGTGCAACACCAACAACACCAACAACAACAACAGCAACAACAACAACAACAAGGACAAACAAAGACTTAAACAAAACGATTACGTCGTGGATAACCTGCCCCAGAAAGTTTTAGGGTGCAATTATTGGCTTTAAAGGAAAAAGAATCTAAGATCTTGAGGTCCAATTCAACGTACTTATCTGGCTCAATTGGTGTGAAGGGAGAGCAGAGATCTAAGGGTATGATGCGGCAAACATCGAAAGGTGCGAAGACGCCCTCCTCGAGATAATGAAGAGCGGCGCAAAATGAGACAAGGCCTACCTCGGACAACGGGAGTGGTAGTCCCGTTGTTGACAGCGGGAGTGGTAGCGACGCTACGTGTCCTGTTGTTGGCAACGGGAGTGGTGTGTGTGTGTGTGTGTGAACACTTTGTTGTGCTTGCGGGGGTTGAACTCTGGCACTTTGGTCCCGCCTCTTAACTGTCAATCAACTGGTGTACAGATTCCTAAGCCTACTGGGCTCTATCATATCTACATTTGAAACTGTGTATAGAGTCAGCCTCCATCACATCACTGTCTAATGCATTCCACCTGTTAACTTCTCTGACACTGAAAAAGCTCTTTCTAGCATCCCTGTGGCTCATTTGGGTACTCAGTCTCCACCTGTGTCCCCATGTTCGAGTACCACCCGTTTTAAACTTTTTATCCTTATCTACCCTGTCAATTCCTCTGAGAATTTTGTAGGTAGTGATCATGTCTTCCCTTACTCCTCTGTCTTCCAGTGTCGTGAGGTGTATTTCACGCAGCCTTTCCTCGTAACTCATGCCTCTTAGTTTTGGGACTAGCCTAGTGGTAAACTTTTCAAGCTTCGTCTTGTGCTAGACAAGGCTCTATGCTGGGGCTGCATACTCTAGTCTTACATGTGCCGTATACAAGATTCTGAATGATTCCTTACACATGTTCTTGAAGGCTTCGCGTATACCGCAGATGTAATTCTTTTTATGTGTGCTTCAGGAGACAGTTTTGGTGTTATATTAATTAGATCTTTCTCTCTGTCCGTTTCAGGAAGTACTTCATCTCCCATTCTGTATCTGGTGTCTGGCCTCCTGTTTCCACCGCCATGTTTGTGTACTTACCTATTAGTACTCACCTATTTGTGCCTGCAGGATCGAGCATTGACTCTTAAATCCCGCCTTTCGAGCCATCGGTTGCTTACAGCAATGACTCCGGTCATATTTCCCTGTCATATCTAGTTTTAAAATTATGAATAGAATTTGCTTCCACAACCTGTTCCTTAAGAGCATTCCATTTTTCCACTACTCTCACGCTAAAAGAAAACTTCCTAACATCTCTGTGACTCATCTGAGTTTCCAGCTACCACCCATGTCCCCCCCCCCTCGTTCTATAACTATTTTCTGTGAACATTTCGTCTATTTTCACTCTGTCAATTCCCTTGAGTATTTTATATGTTCCTAACATATCACGTTGTTGAACTCAGTGGTTGTTGATCCTTCTTTCTGGACAACCCAACCCACAACTCGGTAGAGTGCTTATACTTCACTAGGAGATCACACTAGGCGCTTCTGGCTCTTGGAGAGGGGGGATAAACGTCACACGTTTAGGGGATGCGGCTCCAACACTTAGCCTCGTTATCACGTGCACACACCCACTCGAGCCGCTGTGACTCCCCACTCTCTCCTTATGTGATATGATCTCCTCAATCCCCTTTAACTTACTAGTTTTCCATCCTACCCTGTCCACAGTGGTGGTTCTTGGTTCTTTCTCTCTCTCCTTCTGTACTATTTCATGGGAAGCCTCATTAGGACAAGGTCAAACACCAGCAAATTTGAATACATTTACTGGACAGAGCACATACACAATACATATACACATATAATAATAATGAATCCTACACTCTATACTATTTTGGTCAGGTTGTACTCCAACACCATCAGAACTCTATCATCAGCTTATCAAGTGGTATCCTATCTCCTGATTCACCACCTAATATTACCAACCTCCTCAAGTAGGTCAAGTCCTATAATACAATGTTGCACTATCAGCAAGAGAGTATATATATATATATATATATATATATATATATATATATATATATATATATAAACATGTACAAGGAAAATCAGGGTATGAGTGCAATAACATATATATATATCAGTATAAATGTTCCTTGATATATAACAATGTTCAATCGATCACTCTATCAGTCCTCGAACACATACATCTGTAGGTAATCCAGCCTACGACCGTAACTCATACTTCAGTATAAACACTCCTTGGGACAAAAATGGCAAACAATCACTCACCTCTCACTGTGTCTAACACGCTAATGACAAACACTCTAACGCCTCCCTACAAGTAATCATTTAGAATTTCCCTTCCACATCTGGAAGTTCACTACCCTGATTTCTTCAGGTTCTTCCGGGTTTAACTACCAAGATCCTCTGCAGCTCCTCCAGGCTGCTACCATGAAGTCTTCCTTGAGCAACTATGGTGTTTCACCACCTTTACAAAAGCACGTGACACTCCTCTTCACTGCTTCTCCTCACAGCTCGAGGTCCTCTCCTCCACTACCTTGGAGTCTCATCAACTACTCCCTCTGTGTTGACTTCGAAGTTCTCAGCAACTTCTTCCCCAAAGTCAAACTTGCAACCCATTGACATGCCAATAAAAATGTTTCCCCTTAAACACATAAACAAAAATAATCACACAATATGTTTGCCTCCAACATCTATCAGCTCTCTACATACTGTGAGAGTGGACTCCCCCGTTGGGCTGGTCCATGCTCCGCCTTCCTCTGCGGCCCTCACTCACTCTGGGAGGGTCCTCCTCTATCAAGAGCTGGGCTCCCTCAGTCACCTGCCAGCGCTCAAAGGGGACGGACGTCGCTCTGTGTTCCTCCCTCTCCACTCTCTTATTTTAGGCCTTCTGCCTTATCAAAACATGTCTAACTTATCAATAAACATTGCTACTGTCGCTGGGCACACAACCAACTACAAGTAACTGCTATAGACTAGCTAAAAATCGTGCTTACAACTATTACGGTGCCCTCTCCTTATTTCTTTCGTTTGCCGGCTTAAAGAGTCATATCAGCTCTCCCTACTGATTCTCTGAGGTTCAGGGAGTCTAATGATATATGTGGCGACCAGACCGGCTGCCAGTTAAGGGAAGGGAGTTATTTCATAAGTTGTAAATAAAGGAAAATTGGCGCCCTGTTATAAAATGAAACAGTATCCCCTACGGCAGATATGACCTTGTGGAAGGGACACTATGCCGATCGCGGATTGGCCGACGTAGGTCGCGGGCGACAAATCAGGGCCCGCCATGACGTCACCGAGTGCCCCGGGCGGCGCCAACGTGAGAGTTGTACTGACCGTGGAAGCGACAGGACGCGCCTCGGTCTGCTCTCAGGGATTGGAGGCTCTGCAAGCCTTGTTCAGTGGATTGAGCTGGCTGTCGCAGCCATCATAGTTATTGGAGACCCTGCGCTTCTGGGAAGCCAAAGAGGAACCAAGTTCAGTGAGCAGAGAAGTGCCAAACTTGGAAAATAGTCGGCGACGACGCTGGGCGGCGCCGCTGGCTGGACGTTGAGGTCTGGAAGGTGGGCAAGCAAGCCTAGCTGTGACTGGGGTCACATCCACTGAGAATCTTGGAAGGACGACACCGTGCCTAGGACAAGGAGCGACGCCCTGTGGGAGAGGCGAGTGTGGGGAAAAATAGTGATTAGCTCAGCGCCCATCGATGAACCAGGATTGGGGCAGCTGAATCTCGGGGATTGGAACGGCGACGACGCGAAGGCTTCACGACACCTGAGGGCCTGTGGAACGTCCTGGATCGTCGAGGATCGACCCAAGGAAGCGTGGGAACCTCACACCATCGAGGGACAGGCGTCGTGAGCCAGTAGTGTAAGGTAGATCATTTTTCCCTCCCATTACCCCTTGTATGAGTAGGCTAGTTAGGCCACAATATTTACTCGTGTATGTGGCAGCAAGACTTTATTACTTTAATAGTAGAGTAGGCTGCAAGGCAGCTTGTGTCCAGGACTGTCAGAGAGGACAGTGTGTATGGATGGCAGGACAGTGAAGAAGAGGTGCCGACGTGGTGAAGAGGCCCTCCTGTGAGAGTGTGAGACTCCGGTCTTCCTGCCCATTTGAAGGAGTGTTGGAGGTCGTGGAAGAAGAGGCTGACGATCTCCAGACTCATTATCCATATTCCATATTCATGTATTACTTGTGATTGTGTGTGTGTGTTCATGTAATTTGCGTCAGTAAATCCACACATTTTATTACTGTGTTTGAGTGTGCCTCCATTTGTGATATTTCTCTATGAGCATACATTTCTGGCTACAAACAATATATGATACACCCACTGAACTGCATTGCTGGGGTGCAGATATATTAACCCATCTGGCGACCTTGCTAAGAGGAAGATAGAGAAGACAGGCGGGAAAGGAGTTCCTGCAACCTTTTTTTTGTCTAGCAGGCAAGGCTCAGGGAGGTTATGGTTATAAGGTAAGCCTGAGTCTTCCTTCACTTCCCCACGGGTCTAGGCTGGAACTGTTAACAGCAGTTTCCCCGTGTTTGACTGAAGGGCTTCCAGGGTGAATCAGTGGCACCCCCTTTGTGGTGGAAGCAAAGACCTGCGGAGGTGGGCATTGTTGGTCCTCTCTTGTGTGACCAAGGAGACTCCGGTGAATCCAGGGAGTCGGAGGGGCTGAGTATTTGGGCCTTTGAGCCCCTAGTGGCCGAGTGTTAGCAGAGCCCCGGACCGCCCACCCCCACGTGACAAGAGAACTGGCGACCTCGCCAGGATTCGAACCCCAGTAGCCAAGAACTGGGAACTTCGCCAGGAAGCGTGGATCAAGCTACAGTGTGGACCAAATTGCAAGACAAGTGTTGCCAGGGTACTAATACAGTGTGGCCAGTGAATTCGGTGGTACTGTTACTCAACCAGCTAAGGGACTGAAACGGTGAAATTAGTGCCTACTAACTTGTCTGTGCTGTCGTGTATGCTCAATGATATAGAGATGGAGGAAGACAAAGTAAAGAAATTTATTGACACAAGGGACGAGAGAATTTTGGAAGAGTGTACCAAGGCCCAGCTCCAACAAGTGGCAAACCACTTTGGGATCAGGTTGAGGACGACTAAGGTAGCGGAGCGAAGGATAGAGATCATGGCACAGCTCACAGCTCGAGAGGAAGCGACGGGAGAGGAGCCATCTCAAGAGGAGCCGTCCCGAGGAGAGCCGTCGCAAGGTGAACCGTCCCGACTAGGGCCACCCCAAGCGCCTACCAGTGTGGAGAGAATTCACAGTGAACATGGGAGCAGTGGAAGGTCCAGCTGTAGTAAGAGGAGCCTGCAACTGGAAATAATGAAGATGCAACTGGAAGCCCAGCTGCGACGAGAGGAAAGAGAAGCGCAAATGCAGCGAGAGGAACGTGCAGCTGAGCTGCAGCGAGAGGAACGTGCAGCTGAGCTGCAGCGAGGTGAGCGAGAAGCACGGCTGCAGCTGCAGCGAGAGGAGCGAGAAGCTCGGCTGCAGCGAGAAGAAGGAGAGAGACAACTGCGACTGGAGGAGATAAAGGCAAAGAAAGAAGTCGAATTGCGTCGCGTTGAACGTGGTCTGCCCTCACTACCTGCACGGCGGGATGACCTCAAGGTAAGGGAACGTGACTTACCTACGTTCGAACCACAAGAAGCTGAGGCGTTCTTCGAACACTTTGAACGGATAGCGACTCTGAAGGAGTGGCCGGAAGATGATTGGGCTGCTCTGGTCCAGGGCAGGTTGACTGTTGAGGCCCGGGAAGCCTATAACATGCTGGACCTAGAGGAGTGTACTAATTATGACGCGATTAAGAATGCGGTTCTCCACTCATTCCGGCTGACTCCGGAGATGTACCGGAAGCAGTTCAGAGAGTGTACAAGAGCGTCGGGAAAGACTTACGCCGAGACCGCCAGGGATATGGAACGGAAATTCCTACGATGGTTGAAGGCGGAGGAAGCGGAGTCGGTGGATGATATCAAACGACTGATAGTGATGGAGAAGTTTATGTCAGTGCTCCATCCTGAGTTGCGAGTAAGGGTGAGAGAAGCAGGTATTAAGGACCTGAAGGCTGCGGCGAATCGAGCCGACAAGCTGGAGGAGGCATTACATATCAGGAGGGAGGGGCCGCCCAGACACTCGCCTTATCCCAGGTCGGGAGGGAACCTTAGGAGTTCAGGAGGAGCGAGGACGGGTGGGGACTCTCCCAAGAGTAGTGTGCCCGATGAAGTAACGTGGTTCAAGAGCTCAAGAGACGCGGGGAGGAAGCCCCAAGCTGTGAGCAGTGGACCTAGCTCAGGAGCAAGTGCTGCAGTCCCGGACACGACGACAGGGAGTCCAAGGAGGACCCAGGGGACGTCTGCAAGTGGTACCGCCAGAGGGACTGGCGAGTGGCCGCCCAGGGGAGGTGGCCGATGCTACAACTGTGGTGTGAGAGGACATTATGCCCGCGAATGTGAGGAGCACCGAAGGAATGTAGGATTAATGTTGGAAGAGGAGAGAGTGTTTGTTCACACCCCATATTATAGTGGACCCAACGTGAATGGTTGGGAAATGAAGTTGGGTGAACATCCCTTCGTTTTCGGGGCCAACGTGAAGTTTGGAAAGTCAGACCCAGTGGAGGTTGCCGTTCTTCGAGATACGGGTGCTGACATAAGTATGGTAACCAGGAGTATTCTCCCCAAGGAATTTAATGATTCACCTGTGGGAGTGGTGAGGTTACGCAGTGTGGGGGAGGAATACAGGTTGCCACTTCACGAAGTACAGCTGATTGCCGACTGCGGAGTCGAGAAAGCTATAGTAGCTGTAGCCCCTAAGTTACCCCTAGAGCATGTACAGATGGTGCTGGGTAATGACCTCGGAGGAGGCAGGATACAACCCGATTGGGCCAGGAGTGCCTATGTTGCAAGCAGCAGTACAACCCTGCCAGGTGAGGTATCGGTCGTTCCAGATGGTGGTGAGGAAGCCGACTTCGCCAGGGAAAACGTCGCCAGAGACGACGACAACGAGGGCGAGAGTGCAGAGAGGTCGTCGGAAGTTGTGGAAAACCCCGACGGGGACCTCCGACTAAGCCTGATGATGCGTGTGGAGGAGTGGCGAGGAGCAGCTGTACAAACGCCTGGGGCGGTGAAGAGGCTGCAGACCGCACTCCCTCCATACCGAAACGTGAATAAAGTAAGCTCAGTGGATGAGCGAACGGCGGTGAGGGGCAGAGTGGAGGAGCCACGACGCAGTGCACCCTATGCCAGCCAGATGAATAGTGGTAGGTGCAAGATGAACCACCGTGGTGAGGTGAGCCACAGGGAGGTGGATGAGCCCAACCACGAACCGAAGAAGACGTCTGCAGGGAAGAGAATCTCATGGAGGAGTGAAGATGTTCGTCGGGAACGAAGGAGCGAGTGGTATAGGAAAGGCAATACGAAGAAAGCAGGGAATAGGTACACCCAGGGTAGGCGCCAGCCTAACCAGAGGGGCATTGGGCCATCGCAAAAGCCTAGTGTGGAAGAGAGGGAGCTGCTGGATGGAGTACGGGTTACAAGTGCCACTGTGAGGAGACAACGCACCTACGGGAGAAGAGGAACCGAGAAGAGAGAAGATTGGCGAAGAGGAGATCATGTGAGGAAACATGGAGTACCTGTAGGGCGCAGTGGAAATGCAAGACTATCTCGGAGTGCACGACGCGGTGGAGAGGCTGCATGCACTGAATCGTACAGTGGTAACGAGCCGTGGGGGTACACTCGTAGCCACGGCGAGAGGATTTCTTGTAGGTGTTCAGGGAACACCCATCACACCCGTTCCTACGCGAGGTGGAGATACAGTGAGGCAAGTGACTGGCAAGGTGGTACGAGCCACGTCACCAACTGGAGGAGTGACACTTCAGGAACGGAGGGAGCAAGAGTATAGGTTGCCCTCTTGAGTGCTGCTCTTCCGATATGACTCTTATTTTAAGGGGAGGGGTATGTTACGGTGCCCTCTCCTTATTTCTTTCGTTTGCCGGCTTAAAGAGTCATATCAGCTCTCCCTACTGATTCTCTGAGGTTCAGGGAGTCTAATGATATATGTGGCGACCAGACCGGCTGCCAGTTAAGGGAAGGGAGTTATTTTATAAGTTGTAAATAAAGGAAAATTGGCGCCCTGTTATAAAATGAAACAGTATCCCCTACGGCAGATATGACCTTGTGGAAGGGACACTATGCCGATCGCGGATTGGGCGACGTAGGTCGCGGGCGACAAATCAGGGCCCGCCATGACGTCACCGAGTGCCCCGGGCGGCGCCAACGTGAGAGTTGTACTGACCGTGGAAGCGACAGGACGCACCTCGGTCTGCTCTCAGGGATTGGAGGCTCTGCAAGCCTTGTTCAGTGGATTGAGCTGGCTGTCGCAGCCATCATAGTTATTGGAGACCCTGCGCTTCTGGGAAGCCAAAGAGGAACCAAGTTCAGTGAGCAGAGAAGTGCCAAACTTGGAAAATAGTCGGCGACGACGCTGGGCGGCGCCGCTGGCTGGACGTTGAGGTCTGGAAGGTGGGCGAGCAAGCCTAGCTGTGACTGGGGTCACATCCACTGAGAATCTTGGAAGGACGACACCGTGCCTAGGACAAGGAGCGACGCCCTGTGGGAGAGGCGAGTGTGGGGAAAAATAGTGATTAGCTCAGCGCCCATCGATGAACCAGGATTGGGGCAGCTGAATCTCGGGGATTGGAACGGCGACGACGCGAAGGCTTCACGACACCTGAGGGCCTGTGAAACGTCCTGGATCGTCGAGGATCGACCCAAGGAAGCGTGGGAACCTCACACCATCGAGGGACAGGCGTCGTGAGCCAGGAGTGTAAGGTAGATCATTTTTCCCTCCCATTACCCCTTGTATGAGTAGGCTAGTTAGGCCACAATATTTACTCGTGTATGTGGCAGCAAGACTTTATTACTTTAATAGTAGAGTAGGCTGCAAGGCAGCTTGTGTCCAGGACTGTCAGAGAGGACAGTGTGTATGGATGGCAGGACAGTGAAGAAGAGGTGCCGACGTGGTGAAGAGGCCCTCCTGTGAGAGTGTGAGACTCCGGTCTTCCTGCCCATTTGAAGGAGTGTTGGAGGTCGTGGAAGAAGAGGCTGACGATCTCCAGACTCATTATCCATATTCCATATTCATGTATTACTTGTGATTGTGTGTGTGTGTTCATGTAATTTGCGTCAGTAAATCCACACATTTTATTACTGTGTTTGAGTGTGCCTCCATTTGTGATATTTCTCTATGAGCATACATTTCTGGCTACAAACAATATATGATACACCCACTGAACTGCATTGCTGGGGTGCAGATATAATAACCCAGCTGGCGACCTTGCTAAGAGGAAGATAGAGAAGACAGGCGGGAAAGGAGTTCCTGCAACCTTTTTTTTGTCTAGCAGGCAAGGCTCAGGGAGGTTATGGTTATAAGGTAAGCCTGAGTCTTCCTTCACTCCCCCACGGGTCTAGGCTGGAACTGTTAACAGCAGTTTCCCCGTGTTTGACTGAAGGGCTTCCAGGGTGAATCAGTGGCACCCCCTTTGTGGTGGAAGCAAAGACCTGCGGAGGTGGGCATTGTTGGTCCTCTCATGTGTGACCAAGGAGACTCCGGTGAATCCAGGGAGTCGGAGGGGCTGAGTATTTGGGCCTTTGAGCCCCTAGTGGCCGAGTGTTAGCAGAGCCCCGGACCGCCCACCCCCACGTGACACAACAGATTGTCTGGTCGAGGGCGCTCCTCCCTCTGACAGAGTCTGGTCAGGGGCACTCCCACGGCCCACGATAATGTTTCAGGGCGGCTTAATAAACACTCCTCGCCGTCCAGGACTTGAGACCATAACATTCCCAGCTCGATTCCACAGCTGGCACGTCTGCACACTTCTCTTCTCTTGGAGATATATCACCAGGGGTTCCTTTCTGACAGGAGTTCAAACGGAGCATGGCTTCCCCCTGAGATGTCTGGCACTCAAGTGATGTCAAAGCCCTCCAGAAACGAGCCTCACGCCTCCAGCAAAATATCCACATCTCCTAACCAGTCATTTATCTATTTTCTTATTTACTGCCCATAATCTCAAATTGTTCATCAAATCCAACCAACTATTTTACATCGGTGTCTTCACCTCCATATTTCCTGGACCTTCTAGTTAGGTCAGGCTTGATAGAATAATTCTCAAGGGGAGACTCGTTTTTCGGCTACCTGGGATCATAACACTCCCTCCCTCTTGTTTTTGAGAATTATTCTAGTGGCTGTTCTCGAGATAACGCATCAGCTACTACATCGTCTCGCCCTCTTATGTGCGTTTTCACCAGGTCATACTCTTGGAGCAATAAAAAACATCTGGTCAACCTCTGGTTCGCATGCTTCATTTTCCTCAGGAAACTAGGGGATTATGGTCTGTATACACCGTCACTGGGTGTCCTCCCCCACTCACATACACTTCAAAATGTTTCAATGCCATCACCAGGGCCAAAGTCTCTTTCTCGACCGTACTGTACGACCTCTGGTACTTAACGAACTTCTTCGAGGAGAAGGACACGGGACGGTAAATTCCATCATTCTGCTGCGTCAGTACAGCTCCAGCCCCTATATCACTGGCATCTACAAATAACGTAAACGGCGCTCCAAAATCTGGTGACACTAGTACAGGCGCCTCGGTCAACAGTCTTTTGGTCTTTTCAAACGCTTCTTGTGCTGTTCCATTCCACTCCCACTTCTTGCTCTTTGATAGCAAACTCGTCATAGGAGCGGCTATGGTGGAGAAATTTTCACAGAACTTCCGGTAATATCCAATCATACCGAGGTATCTCAACAATTCTTTCTTACTCCTGGAAGAGTCTAAGATTCAGAGAATCTGATTCCTTTCACATCACTAATCTGATGTCTTTCTACTCACTTAGAAAGTCCTCTTTCATATATGGTGCAATTAACCCATCTGGCCTTGTGCTTTCTATTGATAATAACTTTAGTCTCCACAAACATGTGTGCTTGGGAAACATTTAAGAGACATTCCTAATGGTTCAACTATAGACGAATGTGATAGAAATGCCACTGGATTTTTGTGGTCTCAATTCTTACCTGATCTGAAATGTTAATTAGAATGTTTTACTGGTTACTGGTACAGTAGTAGATCTGCTTAGAGCTAGCTATACGCTACTAATTCCATTTGAATGCTATAATTCTAAAACATATTTTCATGCACTCAAAAGATCTTGAATTTATCAAGCGCGGAGTGAATGTAAATAATCTTCAAGGAATGAGTATGGGGTGCAAAATAAATTACTAATCACAGGATATGACACTATGATATTCGTGCTCTACTTTGGGGTAAATAAAATACATGATTATTTTCAGAATATATACTTTAATGACAAATATTTGAAAAGATATTTAATTTATTTATTTATGCATATACAAGAATGTACATAAGGAATGTGAGGATACAAATATGGTAATTACAGTCTTGTAAAGCCACTAGCACGCGCAGCGTTTCGGGCAGGTCCTTAATCTAAGAAAATTTTAAGGAGGTAAATACTTGCAAAATTTATAGACAAAAAAATGATAACAGATTACATGAAATGAAAAAAAAAGATGAGAGAAAATTGTAGGTACAGTATATTAAAGCACATAGGTAGCTAAGATTGATTGCAATGACAGCTTGAATGGTAGTTGACAACAAATTGGTAGGCACAATACAGCAGAAACAATATAAGATTGATTGCAATGACAGCTTGAATGGTAGTTGACAAAAATTGGTAGTCACAATACAGCATATGGCTAGCACATCAAAGTTTCAGAGCATGGTTTGCATGTAAGAACAGGGTTTTGTAAATGTAGTTGACACAAGAGAATGTGTGGAGGGAGTTAATATTTAGCAAGTTTAGGGATTTAAACAAGGGAGCTGAGTGTTGTCTGAAAGCAGAGTTAGTTATTATTCTGATAGCAGATTTTTGCTGTGTGATGATGGGCTTAAGATGGTTTGCAGTGGTAGACCCCCATGCACAGATACCATAATTAAGATAGGGGTAGATTAGTGCATAATATAGTGAGAGGAGAGCAGAGTTAAGAACATAATATCTGATTTTGGAGAGTATACCAACTGTCTTGGAGACTTTCTTAGTTATGTGTTGAATGTGGGTGCTGAAGTTGAGTCTCTTGTCTAGGAATAGGCCAAGAAACTTGCCATCATTTTTATTACTGATGTTAATGTTGTCTATCTGTAGCTGAATTGCATTTGATGATTTGCTTCCAAATAAGATGTAGTAAGTCTTTTCGATGTTTAATGTTAGTTTGTTCGTTGACATCCATAAGTGGACTTTTTTTAATTCATTATTCACAACATTATTTAGTGTATGTGGGTTGAGGTTTGAATAGATAAGGGTAGTATCGTCAGCAAACAATATAGGTTTGAGAATATTAGAGACATAAGGCAGATCGTTTAAATATATAAGAAATAGAAGAGGTCCTAAGATGCTGCTCTGTGGCACTCAAACGGTAATTGGTAGAGTGGAAGAAGTTGTATCATTGATGGTTACATATTGGCGTCTGTCACTAAGATAGGATCGGATGTAGTCAAGGGCAAGGCCTCAGATTCCATAATGCTGGAGTTTAAGTAAGAGGTAGTTGTATATATATGTATATTTAAAGTTGAAATATTTATCTTTAAAAGAGATAAAACCTCCTTGCATTACACAAGTATTGATGAAATATGACATATTTACCGAATATAATGATGGCATTGAATGTAGTGTTCATGTGTCCAGATACCGGCGATTATGTAGTATTATTTTTTTTTAAATATAATGCCTTTCACATAAATTATATATATTACTTGAAATGTAGTTACAGTAATGTCTACATCTCTGCCTTTCTTCTGACATATAAATCTTGAAGGTTAATTAGCATATATATGCATCTCAATTAGACAATTGATTTGCTGGTGTGTAGCTCTCCACACACCCAGAGCGCGTCCATGTATTTCCTCAAAGCTTTATCCACAGTTACCTAATGCTACTCCGGCCTTCTAGCATTACACAAGTAATGAAGATATAGGACATATTTACCCCCTATAATGATGTTATTAAATGTATTATTAATATGAATGCATGTTAATTACACAATTGATTGGCTAATGTGTACGGTTCTACACACACACCCAGAGCGAGTCCATGTATTTACCCAAAAGCCATATTTTACGTCATATTTATCTATTATAATGATGGTATGTAATGTAGAATTTGGAAAAACATGGTTTTACTCTGAACTAATCTCTGGATACGTAAATAAGTGCATAGTATATGAATGTTACTATAAGTGCATAGTAGTTCAAGTAGTGAACGCATACCAGCGAATAATCATCAGCATCTATATAACAAAACCATTGTCCCATGGAGTTCATTTCACTTCCAGATACCTATTTTTCAATACAATTTCAATATTTTCTGGCTATTTATGCTAAATATTATTGTAACTATGCATTATTGTAGTTTATACCATTATTTCAATTTGTGACAATTTGAGCAGAGAAGTGCGACGTGTGTACAAGAGTCTGATATGCCAACAAACACTCTCCCGGTAACAATCTGTCTTGGATAAGTCGCTCCACAACATTGACGCTTGGATCGTCGATTTGATTTGGCGTCACCAGCTCTTTATTTTCGTCTAATTTCTTTATAAAAAGATACTTTTTCAGATTAAAATTATGTTTTTTCGTGGTGTACGTTCAGCACCAACATTATAATGAGTAAATATATCATATTTATCTCTGAAACTGGCGAAGATATACTCACCATGAGTATATCTTCGCCAGTTTCAGACCCAAGGGCGGTCCGTCTAATTACCACAAGCTACACAAGCTTCAAAAAGCTTCAGAAAGCTTATGTTAGTAATGAATAAATATGATATATTTACTCATTATAATGTTGGTGCTGAATGTACAACACAAGAAAACATAATTTTAATCTGAAAAAGTCTATTTTTATTAAGAAATTAGACGAAAATAAAGAGCTGGTGACGCCAAATAAAGTCGACGATCCAAGCGTCGGTTAGATTAGGTTAGGTTAGGTTAGGTTTGGTTTGGTTAAGTTAGGTTAGGTTAGGTTAGTTTAGGTTAGGTCAGCCTAACCTAACATATCATATTTATTCATTACTAACGTATTGCCAGGAAGCTTTCTGAAGCTTTGTGAAGCTTGTGTAGCTTGTGGTAATTAGACGGACCCGTCAAGGGTGCTAAGTTTGTCCTGACTGTGGGAGCAGTCTATAGAGTTCCTAACACTGATGTGTCCGAATTCAACTCTAACCTTAGAAATCTAATACTAGATAACAGACTGAACAAAAACCATCTAATTATCGCAGGGGACTTTAATATTGACCTCTGCGAGCCTGAAAACCCTACTGCTGCTATTTTTCTCAACTGTATTTTTTTTTTGAGATATATACAAGAGTTGTTACATTCTTGTAAAGCCACTAGTACGCGTAGCGTTTCGGGCAGGTCCCTGGAATACGATCCCCTACCGCGAAGAATCGTTTTTTCATCCAAGTACACATTTTACTGTTGCGTTAAACAGAAGCTACAGTTAAGGAATTGCGCCCAGTAAATCCTCCCTGGCCAGGATACGAACCCATGACATAGCGCTCGTGGAACGCCAGGCGAGTGTGTTACCACTACACCACTGAGACTGTGCACTCCTGCTTCCTCATACTCTTAATCACTAGACCTACTAGAATCACTGATAGTACTGCCATGGCTCTTGATCACATATGGACCAACATAACCTCTCTGCTTCAGGGATAATCATCGACAGCACTACAGACCATTACCCCACATTTCTCCTAACTAGCATTAACAAACCACTTCTAGAGACAAGGGAGATAAGCTTTAGGCTGCACAATGAAACTGCTATAGGCAATTTTATAGCTGCTGCTGCTGCTAATGTCATCTGGGAGTCCAAATTAGGTAACGTAGGGGACATCGACCTAGCAGTGCAATCTTTTCTTCAAAAAACTCTCAGCCTTTATAACACCCACTGTCCAATGCTAATGAAATAAGTCACAACTAAAAGGCTAAACAATCCTTGGCTTACAAAGGGAATACTTAAGTCCATAACTAAAAAACATGACCTTGAGAAGAAGTTTAGGTTAGGAATTGTCTCCAAAGAATTTTCAAAGAGTTACTCATCATTGCTATCTAAAATAATTAGAAGAGCCAAAACTAAATACTACGAAGATAAATTTACCCAAACAAAGGGCAACATTAAGAAAACATGGAGCACAATTTCACAAATATTGGGATCAAAGAAGATTTTAAATAACAAACCAATTTTCCTGTCCAATAACGATGGCCAGCTTACAGCCTCTGATACTGCTATTGAGTTCAATAGGTTCTTCTCTTCCATTGGGTCATCTCTTGCAAATGATATTCCATCTTCCAATACTGATGTTCTGGACTATCTTACAGGTAACTATCCACAATCTCTGTACCTAACGTCTGCAAATTCCACTGATGTTATTGAGGTAATCCTTTCCCTTAAAACCAAGTCTAGTGCCCTTGAGGAGATACCAACTTTAATTTACAAAAAAAGCCTCCAGAACTTTAGCTCCTGCTATTACATTGCTCTTCAACAAGTCACTTGAACTCCAAACCTTTCCAGATATTCTAAAAAAAGCGAGAGTAACCCCTGTCCACAAATGTGGTAATCTCACTGATGTTAACAACTACAGACCTATATCACTCCTGCCAAACTTGTCAAAAATATTTGAAAAACTAATCTACAAGCAGCTTTACTCTTATCTAGCCAAACACAATATACTTAGCTCTTGTCAATATGGCTTCAAACACAAAAAAGCACTAACGATGCACTTATTAGTATGATTAACTTGATACATGCAGCTCTTGATAAAAATGAGTTCCTTGTTGGGTTATTTGTGGACCTGCATAAGGCTTTTGACACTGTCAACCACCAAAACCTTCTTCTTAAATTACATCATTATGGAGTCAGAGGTCACTCCCTGCAATACTTCAAATCTTACCTTACTGACAGGCTCCAGTATGTTTCTGTGAATAATTCAATTTCTCCTACCCTACCCATCAACATTGGTGTTCTTCAGGGCAGCATATTTGGACCTCTCCTCTTTCTCATCTACATTAATGACTTTCCAAATGCCTCCCAACACCTCAAATCAATTCTATTTGCTGACGACACAACCTTCATTTACTCCAGTCCTGACCCCCCTTGCTTTAAATGTCACAGTGAATACTGAGCTAAATAAAGTCCATCTTTGGCTAACTGCCAACAAACTCACCCTCAACATTGACAAAACTTTCAATATTTTGTTTGGCAATAAATCCTCAAATCAAATAAATCTCAGGATAAACAATACCCAAATTTGTAACAAAGTGGATGGCAAATTCCTTGGCATTATCATTGATCACAAGCTGAATTTCCAGGGACACATTCTAAATATATCAAAAATGGTTTTAAAAACTGTTGCCATTCTTTCTAAGATCAGATATTATGTACCTCGCCCTGCCCTAGTGACACTCTATTACTCTCTCATCTATCCTTATCTCAACTATGGTATTTGTGCTTGGGGTTCTACTACCCAAAATCATTTACATGCTCTAATTACTCAACCCAAAGCTGCTGTTAGGACAATATCCAACTCTGGCCTTAGACATCACTCGGTACCCCCTATTCAAATCTCTGAATATGTTAGATATTAAGTCACTGCACATCCTCTCATGTGTATTATATATTGTTGGGGTTTCACCTCTCTATTATTCTCTACCCTTACTCTGGGGTGAGCAATAGTTATGCTCAAGGTAACTCACCGTAGCCCTGCGGGTCTTCCCTCGATCCTCACGGCGCCACTGCACGCCAGGAGAGTCTCCCAGTCAATCTTAACGGCCTCTTATTAAGAAAGAGTGAGAACACGACTCGTTCACATCGACTGTCGTGTGCCCTCCCCAACAATAGGGCTCTACGGTTATCCACAAGATCGCCAACTGGTGTTTAAGGTGGCCAGTAACACCATCAGTGGACTGGTGTATTCAGTGGTAGCCTTGGCAAGGTCACACTCAAAGATCAGGAATCAGGCAGGTACTTATTGTTATCACTCTATATTTACCAGTATAATATAGCCACAAGATCAATGGAGGGGATGATAAAAACACAAAGAGAGTTTTGTATTTTACTTAAAATGTATGAAAGATGTCACAAGGCCACGCAATAATCGATAAATCAACTGATCCTGACTCGGCCGGTAATTCCCACGGATATTATGCGACCGCTAGAGGGCAACACTCTCCCCTCCTCATCAAGTGTCAAGAACAGCTGATCGCAATGGTCTCTCCGCGCGAAATTTGCTTGTTTTCTAGATTCACGCGCGCTGTTTCATTAAATTCTCCAATATTACTAGAAACTCGCACACTCGATATTGGCTAAATAAACCGTATTACTCAGTTACACTGTACTCAGGCTCAAACAGTCTTTTCTACAATCAATGCTATAATGATTCACTGTAATGGCTTCACATTGTTCTTCACTCAACAATATATTATGAACTATTAACACTGGAGTTTTCAGTACTTTCTCTCGTTGGCGATAACGCAATGATTCACTGTACTCACAAATGATTATTCACTGAATGAACATAGACATATATATGGTATATAAATCAATCATCAATACATGGAAAATAAATAGTTTCTGGGCACATAGCCTAACCTCCAAATACTGGCATAATATTATATATAATTTACCACTATATGTTCATATCAAAATCTATAGAAAGATATACACAACACAGTAAATTTATCACTGGTTCCTGGTGCCTGTACACACCAATAATCAACATGAATATTACAAGTACTCTTGATAGTACTGTCTAGCACACTGGTGCTTTATCGTGACATGGGTGAGACTTGCTCACGACATATAAAATCCTCAGGCTAGAAAATATAGCCAAATAACATAGCTAACTAAAGGGGAATGGGGAGGGAACTAGAAACACCTACTTCACCCTATCCTCCGATGAGAGTCGAGATGTAGCTCCTGGTCCTCGTGTCGGGAACGCCCCCACATTACACGTCGTCGTGTCCTACCAGAGCCTCTCGTCGTCCCACCATTTAGCGCGTCGTCTCCGTGCCTCCTCACTGCAGGTCCGTCCTCCTTCTTAACTTCTTGAAGGTTGGAGTCGGTCTCCTGGCCGTCGTCTTCTCCCAGCAACGGCTGTCGCCTACGTCCCAGCTACAGTCGTCCGGTTTCCCCAAATAGTCCTCTCTTCCTCAGCTACCCAGTGGCTCTGTTTGCCACTACGCTGTCACGAACTGGTGAATTGCCACATACGTCACTGCACGGCTTCACTGCTTCTTGCACAGCACCTGACTGGAGCACTTGTTGCTCAAATAACCGTCAATTCCCTCTTCTGGTTCAACACATGAACTAGGGAAGACTTCTCAGAGTACTGGCGGACTTCAGGTGACGCGTAAATCCACAGGAGCGGGAACACCTGTCCAACTGACAGGACCATTCGTCGCACGTCCGACCTCTATGACGTGTCGTGTCTGACTGATGGCGCCAGAGTGGCGCGCGGCCCGGACCCCCTTCCTTCGTGACGTCACTTTTGCCACGGGAAGTTTTCATTGGCTCCCGGTGCCACATTGCTGTCGGTGACCAATCCGGTGCCACTGACGTCACACGGTTTTGGCGGGAGATCAGTGAGGCCAGCGCCATCTTGGCTCCCTAAAGGGCCTAAACCACAGGCCAAAATATTACTATTTCACAAATTTCTCGGCTCTCCGAGAACACTTCACTCTCTCCCATATATCAAATTGTAGCCTGCAACGTAGAGAACGCTTGGGAAAGCAGACATGACTCTTACTGCAGGCGTGGGAGAATTATAAGGGGGGGGGGGAACACCGTCACATACCCCTCCCCTTAAAATAAGAGTCATGTCTCGTTAGTGTATGCGGGATAGGGCGTCCGCTACTACGTCGTCCTTCCCCTCGATGTGCTTGACCTTGATCCTCGTCAGACTCTCAGTGTCGGTGAGACTGGCGCCATCCGCCCTGGACCACCTACTTTCCTCCTCCGGGAGTTCTCGGTCCCTCGGTACACTCAGACCCGTCTTCCGCTGGGTTTCTCGGGACATCGTTCCGTCCTGCTTGTCGGCTCTTCCTTCCACAGTGAAGAAAGTTTTCAGGCGGTCCATGCGACACACCTGTTTCTTCCGGGGTCCATCCGGCTTCCCAATCTCGCACGACACTGGACCCAACCGTCGCAGCACTCGGTATGGTCTCTTGAACCGCGACCTGGTCACTCTACCTTTACCTGGCAGCACAACCATTACTTTGGATCCGGCCTGAAAATTCCTCTGCGCAGCTCTCCTGTCGCACCACTCCGACATCTTACGTTGCGCCTTCTTCAGGAGTTTCCTAGCCAGTTTCTTCGCTCTAGTGAGACGTTCTTTGAACTTCTGGACATATTTATTCACCGTTCCCACGGTTGCTCCTGGCGTCCATCGTTCCTTCATCATAGATAGCATGGCATATATAATATAGATAAATGGAAAGTAAGCCTTCTCAGGACCCACACGTCCTCCTTCGGCCTTACTAACCAATTCGGGGAACTCCTCCTGCTGTAACTCTCCAAGACGAGCGCGGTTTACCCCCGGAGAACCGGTCAGTGCCACCTGCAACTCACCATTCGGGCTACTCTCGCCCTCCACTCGTTCTCTGGGTCCTACGCCGAGGTGATCTGTTCCCAGGCTGTCAGTCGACTCCTCAGCCCCATCAGATCCACAACCCCCTGGTTCTTCGCGTTGTCTCGGTGTCACAGTACAAACTGGGATCGCCACCGGTGCGATTCCCTTCTCGTCCCCACAGGCGTTCAACTCTCCGCCTGCCTCCATGCATTGTTCTATGCACTCTTCGCCTTTCACGAGATGTGGGAGGACGTATCCTCCACACGCGTCATTCCCCAAGATGACCTGTGCTTCCATCTTGGACATTGATGTACAGACTCCCACCACTAGGGTCTGGCAGCCATAATCGGAATTTAAAGTTACCTGGTGTAGGGGCATCCTCACTGGGCCTCCCACAGTGGCCACCCGTGCCACCCCCACACTGGTACTTTCGTAACCCTCGGGGAACAGGGTTTCACTTACCAGGGTAAAGTCAGCCCCGGTGTCTCTTAGCATCTTCACGGGGATGGGGTCTGCGACCCCAATCCTTACGGTTCCTTGACACATGAATGGGTGAACTTTCTTCTCCCCATTCAGCACGGGTTCATCCCGCACTCCCTCGGCCCTCTGGTCCTCGAACATCACTAAAGCAACGTGTCCCCGCTGCTTAGGGCGTCTGCATTCCCGCGCGACGTGTCCGGGTATTCCGCAGTTGTAGCAGCGGCCCCTCGGCGGAGACCATCCGCCACCGCTCGCCTTAGCACTGCCTCCAGAGGCCGTCGCACCCTGTGTCTTTCTCGCCTCACTCGTCGTTTCCTTTGTTGCAGTAACAACTTCCGAGCTCTCATCTTGGCTCTCCTCTATCGGTTCTGCAGCACCTTTTGTTCCTCTTTCGTCCCATCTCGAGCGGTGGGACCTGGGAGAACTCGTTCCTGTCCTCCATCCATTCGTCCTCCTATAATTCCTACTGCCTCCGGGGTACGCGGGTGATCGATGCTGTCCCTCTCGGCTTGGGCGTAGTACTTCCTCTAACATGTCGGCTCGGTCGGCTGCGGCCCTTAGGTTCTTTATGTCCGCCTCCTTTATCCTCATCCTGATCTCAGGAGAGAGCACGGACATAAACTTTTCCATGGCCATTAGTTCCTTGATCTCTTCGGCCGACCTTGCTTCCTCGGAGTCCAGCCACTTAAGGAGCTTTCTTTCTATGTGCCTCGCCGTCTCCGCATACGATTTTCCTGGTGACCGGGTACATTCTCTAAACCTCTTTCGGTAACACTCCGGCGTGAGCTTAAAGGAACGGAGCACAGCTCGTTTTACCACATCGTAGTTAGTGCATTCCTGGAAGTCGAGCATAGTGAAGGCTTCACGAGCTTCACCTGTGAGCCTCCCTTGGACCAACTCCGCCCACTCCGCCCTCGGCCACCTCTTCATAGCAGCAACTCTCTCAAAGTGATCGAAGAAACTTTCGGCTTCACTAGGTACATAGACCGGCAGGTCTCGTTCCCTCACTCGTCGGTCTTCCTGTGGCGGGGCAGGGGCACCTAGTCCCAGTTCAATTCGCTTCAGCTCTACTTCCTTTTTGGCTTCTATTTCCATTTGTCTCAGCCTAACTTCTTGCTCGTGTTCTTCCTGGCGTAACTGTGCTTCTAGCTCCTCACGCCTCAGCTGCGCTTCTGCTTCTCGCTTTTCTCTGCGCTGCTGTGCTTCTTGCTGTTCTTTACGCTGTTGTGCTTCTATCTCTTCCTTGCGCTGTTGAGCTTCTAGCTGCAGCTTCATTATTTCCAGCTTAATGCTGTGCCTGCTGCCGCTGGATCCCCTGCTGCTTCCACCAATACTCAGGTGTTCACCCTCACTGGCAGGTGTTTGGGGCCGTTCCTCCCCCAAAGCTTCGTCTCGAGCCTTGAGCTGAGCCATTATCTCTAGTCTTCTTTCGCCAACTCGGGCAGATTTCAGCTTTATTCCAAAATGATCCGCTATAGCCTGTAACTGTGCCTTGGTGCACTCTTCCAGCACCTGTTCGTCTCTAGAGTCAATAAACCTTGCTACTTTATCATCCTCCATCTTGTGCTATGAGTGTTAACCTGCACCTGATCTCTAACACCACTCCCAAGTACCACTGCAACCTTTACTCTCATCTATATCCTGGCGAAGTCGCCAATGTTGGGGTTTCACCTCTCTATTATTCTCTATCCTTACTCTGGGGTGAGCAATAGTTATGCTCAAGGTAACTCACCGTAGCCCTGCGGGTCTTCCCTCGATCCTCACGGCGCCACTGCACGCCAGGAGAGTCTCCCAGTCAATCTTAACGGCCTCTTATTAAGAAAGAGTGAGAACACGACTCGTTCACATCGACTGTCGTGTGCCCTCCCCAACAATAGGGCTCTACGGTTATCCACAAGATCGCCAACTGGTGTTTAAGGTGGCCAGTAACACCATCAGTGGACTGGTGTATTCAGTGGTAGCCTTGGCAAGGTCACACTCAAAGATCAGGAATCAGGCAGGTACTTATTGTTATCACTCTATATTTACCAGTATAATATAGCCACAAGATCAATGGAGGGGATGATAAAAACACAAAGAGAGTTTTGTATTTTACTTAAAATGTATGAAAGATGTCACAAGGCCACACAATAATCGATAAATCAACTGATCCTGACTCGGCCGGTAATTCCCACGGATATTATGCGACCGCTAGAGGGCAACACTCTCCCCTCCTCATCAAGTGTCAAGAACAGCTGATCGCAATGGTCTCTCCGCGCGAAATTTGCTTGTTTTCTAGATTCACGCGCGCTGTTTCATTAAATTCTCCAATATTACTAGAAACTCGCACACTCGATATTGGCTAAATAAACCGTATTACTCAGTTACACTGTACTCAGGCTCAAACAGTCTTTTCTACAATCAATGCTATAATGATTCACTGTAATGGCTTCACATTGTTCTTCACTCAACAATATATTATGAACTATTAACACTGGAGTTTTCAGTACTTTCTCTCGTTGGCGATAACGCAATGATTCACTGTACTCACAAATGATTATTCACTGAATGAACATAGACATATATATGGTATATAAATCAATCATCAATACATGGAAAATAAATAGTTTCTGGGCACATAGCCTAACCTCCAAATACTGGCATAATATTATATATAATTTACCACTATATGTTCATATCAAAATCTATAGAAAGATATACACAACACAGTAAATTTATCACTGGTTCCTGGTGCCTGTACACACCAATAATCAACATGAATATTACAAGTACTCTTGATAGTACTGTCTAGCACACTGGTGCTTTATCGTGACATGGGTGAGACTTGCTCACGACATATAAAATCCTCAGGCTAGAAAATATAGCCAAATAACATAGCTAACTAAAGGGGAATGGGGAGGGAACTAGAAACACCTACTTCACCCTATCCTCCGATGAGAGTCGAGATGTAGCTCCTGGTCCTCGTGTCGGGAACGCCCCCACATTACACGTCGTCGTGTCCTACCAGAGCCTCTCGTCGTCCCACCATTTAGCGCGTCGTCTCCGTGCCTCCTCACTGCAGGTCCGTCCTCCTTCTTAACTTCTTGAAGGTTGGAGTCGGTCTCCTGGCCGTCGTCTTCTCCCAGCAACGGCTGTCGCCTACGTCCCAGCTACAGTCGTCCGGTTTCCCCAAATAGTCCTCTCTTCCTCAGCTACCCAGTGGCTCTGTTTGCCACTACGCTGTCACGAACTGGTGAATTGCCACATACGTCACTGCACGGCTTCACTGCTTCTTGCACAGCACCTGACTGGAGCACTTGTTGCTCAAATAACCGTCAATTCCCTCTTCTGGTTCAACACATGAACTAGGGAAGACTTCTCAGAGTACTGGCGGACTTCAGGTGACGCGTAAATCCACGGGAGCGGGAACACCTGTCCAACTGACAGGACCATTCGTCGCACGTCCGACCTCTATGACGTGTCGTGTCTGACTGATGGCGCCAGAGTGGCGCGCGGCCCGGACCCCCTTCCTTCGTGACGTCACTTTTGCCACGGGAAGTTTTCATTGGCTCCCGGTGCCACATTGCTGTCGGTGACCAATCCGGTGCCACTGACGTCACACGGTTTTGGAGGGAGATCAGTGAGGCCAGCGCCATCTTGGCTAACCTAAAGGGCCTAAACCACAGGCCAAAATATTACTATTTCACAAATTTCTCGGCTCTCCGAGAACACTTCACTCTCTCCCATATATCAAATTGTAGCCTGCAACGTAGAGAACGCTTGGGAAAGCAGACATGACTCTTACTGCAGGCGTGGGAGAATTATAAGGGGGGGGGGAATGTTACCTATCGTACGTTACGGCTCGTGATCCTACAGCAGCCAACTTCAATTACGTCTAGGGATACTACACAACTGCTGTTCTCAATAGCGAATCACCAGTATAACCCCTTAATAAGTAATGAGCACAAAAATAGAATCTTCATAGGACTGAAGAATAAAGACAAGTATATATATAAAATTATATTAAATAATTCTCAAAAGCAAACAGATGATTATATGGTCACAATATATCACATTAAAAATATCACTGTAACTTCCAGACATTAAATTAAAATAATAATAGATATGGCTATGACAGAACTAAAGAATGACTTAACTCCAAGATGTTATCTCCCTGGTTCCTGCTCAGCCACTGAACAACAAAATGCGAGTCAAAAAACACATTGCCTTGCCCCGCGAATAAATTGCCAAAGTTACAATATTTATTATTTCAACAAGGGAGCAATACATTGTGACAAGAGTAATCTTAAACTAACTTAATGAATAATTAGTACATATTGATATACACAAACAAAAGTACGTGTTTCTTTACATAGTAATTAAAATGTGCATACAGAAGGAAATAATGGCATGCACACCCTAGCAACGGACGATCCCACGACAATTTGCCAGATACAGTTCACTCAATTATTATTTCACTCTGTTACCCACTTATGATCACATATAAATCATTAGTTCCCGTGGGAAAACTGATCACACAAAGAAATAAACAATCATTCCCACGATACGCTGGGCCTAACGCCAACACTGTAACATGAATGTGCATTTGCATAGAACATATAAGTATAACAATATACATGCTTGTAATTTACATATAATTATAAATGTACATATTAATATATTTACTTACGTATCTTATAAGGGTACGTAACACTTCCACCTCCAAGAAAAAAAATGCAATGGATTGAAGATCAATGGCATTTTTTCAGAAGTAAAAATGTTAAGTAAAAAGAAACATTTCATTTATGGTACATCAAAACTTCTTGACAAAGCATCAGCAATAACATTTTGTCTGCCTGGAATATGTTTGATTTCTACATTAAATTCCTGCAAAAACAATGACCAGCGCAGAATTCGTTGGTTCTTGACTTTCATCATATTTATGGTTAACTTTGCGTTTTCCAACACTGTAAACAAGTTCTTAAGGCCTAAGAGATGATCTGCCCAATTCTTACTGTACAAAACAATGTCATCAAGGTAGGCCCTACAATCTGGCACATCCTTGAGTAAGAAATTCATGAATCTTTGAAAAGTAGCAGGTGCATTTCTCAAACCGAATGGCATGACATTAAATTCATACGCACCATCAGGTGTAACAAAAGCAGTAACCTCTCTAGCATACTCTGTTAATGGAATTTGATAATACCCTTTTGACAAATCAAGCTTACTTACATATTCGGCATGACCTATGGACTCTATACATTCTTCCAACAAGGGTAAAGGAAAAACGTCCACTGTAGTGTTCTTGTTCAGTTTCCTATAATCCACGCACAATCTCCAGGTTCCATCTGGTTTTGGCACTAACAAACACGGAGAGCTCCAAGTACTTTGACTTGGCCGAATGAAATCATGCTGGAGCAGATATTCCACTTCTGCTTGCATAATTTTCCTCTTTTCGGGATTCACTCGGTACGGATGTTGTCGAATGGGGGTGCTGTCCAGGAGCTGAATGTCGTGTGTGATGAGGTGGGTCTTGGTAGGAACCTCCCCAAACAGAGATGTATGGTTGTCCAGCAGAACCTGGAACTCATCACGTTGTTCCTCCTGTAAATGACATAGCATCTCCCTGCCATTGGAACTGGAACTGAGAAGTGGGATATTAACAACATGTCCCTCACTACAATTATCCTCAGGTGGTAACTCTTCCCGACTAAAACAAGCTACTACACCAGGTCCAACATAAGCTTTTAATCTGTTAATGTGCACAGTCATTTGGGGTTCTGAAAGATTAGGGTTAATTAGTTTATAAGTTAGGTCTCCCACCTTGTCTACCACTTGGTAGGGTCCTGTGAACTTATGGGACATGGAAGTCCCCATACGAGGTTTCAACACCAACACCAAATCTCCGACATCAAACGACCTTAGCTTAGCTTTGAACTTCTTGTCATATCGTACTTTCATGGCTTGTTGAGTCCTTCCCAGATGTTCTTTCGCCAACTCACGAGCCCTACACAACTTAGCCTTGACCTCACTCAAGTACAATCCACTCTGATGAACAGAGACATCTCCCAACAACTTTTCTTGTAGCATTTTAAGAGGACCTCTTACTTGGTGACCAAACACTAGTTCAAAGGGTGAACAGCCCAATGACTCTTGTAGCCCTTCTCTAGCAGCAAACAACACAAAGGGGAGATTCTCATCCCAATTACGTGGATGAGTTTCTCCGGTTGTCTTCAGCATTTGTTTCAAAGTCTGGTGGAAACGTTCAAGTCCACCTTGGCTTTGGGGATGATATGGACTGGATAATTTGTGCCGAATCCCTCGGGATTCGCAAAAAGTTCTGAAAACTTTAGAAACAAAATTTCCCCCATTATCACTCTGAATAACTCTAGGCATTCCAAACAACGAAAAGAATCTTTCAAGACACTTGATGAGATTATGAGCCTTGGTATTCCGTAGAGCATAAGCTTCAGGAAATCTAGTAGTCATACACATGAGAGTGAACAAAAACATGTTACCCGATTTAGTCTTAGGTAAAGGACCCACACAATCAATTACAACATGAGTAAATGGTTCATCAGGAACTACAATAGGTTGCAATGGTGCTCTAGGTACAGATTGATTTGGTTTACCAACAATTTGACAGGGTATACAGTTATGACAATATCTGACCACGTCTTTCTTTAACTTTGGCCAGAAAAAATATTTACTTATCTTATGGTACATATTCGTGATACCTTGATGACCTCCCATGGGGTCATCATGTGCAGCCTGCAGGACCTGCCTACGATAATCATTGGGAACAACGAGTTGGGTTCTAATCTCACAATCCTCTGAAGAGGGAGTTCCCTTGGGTCTCCACCTTCTCATCAGAAGTCGATCCTTGAAGAAGAAACCCGTCCCTTCCTCCAATGCATCAATATTATCAGGAGCCTCAGAAATACACTTACTTAAACTAGGATCAGTAGTCTGTACAACACTTAAGGGCAATGACTCAGACTCAGCAGCGAGCGGGCAAGAACCTAGTAGCTTGATCTCTTTTCCCGATTGATCAGAATAAAATGGAGTCATAGCTACTTCGGCCTCACTCTCGACAACTGGCGCACTGGAGACAAGCGGGCAAGGTACAGATAGTTCAGCCTCCTCACCTTCACTTTCCTTGTGATTTAGGTTCGGCGGGGCTTCTACTACGGCCTCACTCTCATCATCCAGTCGAGTCATAAAAGAATCCTCAAGATCCACCTCCCACTCCTTTACTGAAGGGGTCCTGGTCTTGGGAACAGCAACCTCAGTGAAGACAGGATTACTCTCACCTGTTTTTCCCATTGATCTAGTAACAACACAAGCAGGGTAAATAATATCATCATCTGCTACTGGTTGAGCTAATACATTATGGGGTTTAGTTAACATGATGGGACACTTGGGCCCTACAACCATTTGGTTGCCAAAATCATTACCTAGAATAATGTCTACCCCAGGAATGGGCAGTTGTTTACTTACACCAACATTACACCATCCTGAAGTATATTTAGAATCAAGGTTAACTTGCAATAAGGACACTGGTTGCACACTACCGGCAATACCTTGGAGAAGCACAACTTCACCCAGATCTCGGGTGTCAACATCATCAAGTACCTTCTGGGTAATAAGAGACTGTGAAGCTCCAGTATCACGGAGTAATTGAACAGTCTTATGTCTACCATTAGTACATAATAAGGTACCTGTGGAAATATAGGGTTTGAATTCAGCCATCCAATTGGGACTGACTGTAATACATGAAGAATTAATAGGTTGCACTCCTTTACTCATAATAAGACCAGTTGGTCGGAGTTCAGGATGCAAACTAAAACATGAAGAAATCACATGCCCCCTTCTCTTACAATGGGTACAATGTTTGACAGTGGACACACTGGTAGAACCAACTGCCGGTTTAGAATTAGCATTACTAGGCTTAGATGATCCTGGCAATGGAGTAACCATCTTAGGGTTAGTAAGAGAAGAGTTCACGGGAGTAACTGTCGCACCAGGAGGAGACTTATACTGATAAGGAGTACGGTGAGCATTGAAATTTACTCTACGACTAGACTTAGGTGAAGTGGCCGTAAACGGGGCCTTAGTCAGCAACTCATGCTCATCCGCGAGCTTTGACAGCTCATCAATATCTGTTACATTCTTTTGTTCTGCCATAAAAGTAGACAACTGGTCTGGAAGACATGACAACACTTCTTCCATTATGAGAAGATTCTTTAGAGCATCAAAATCAGTGACTGCAAGTGACTTTAACCATCTGTTGCAAAATTTCGTCTTCTGACGAGTAAAATCTGCTATTGTCTGATCCCTGATTCTCCTTAGGTTCCTGAACTTTTGCCTGTGTGCCTCTGGATTTAGCTGGTATGCATTGAGGATGCTTTTCTTTACAAAGTCATAATCAAAACTATGAGCGTCAGGTAGGGTTGTGAAAACCTCCTGACTACGCCCCTTGAATTGAGACTGCATAATGGCTACCCACTGATCCCTTGGCCAGTTCATACTGATGGCAATTTTATAAAAATGTGCAAAGAAAACCTCAGGATCTTCCTCATTGAACTTGGGCAACTCTATATACTTATTCATCCTGATGGGATTATTATCACTATTTGTTGAAACATTACTAGTATTTCCATGCCCAGCTGCCATACGCTGTGATTCAAGCCTGAAGTTAGTGTCAGCCATTTGTTGTTGAATCTCTAATTGTTGCTTCTTTGTGGCTTCTATTTGCAACTGTACCGCAATTTCTAAACGCCTAGTCTCTAGCTCCCTTTGCTGAGCTTCAGCTTCTAATATTTGCTGTTGCTGTTGAGCTTCAATCTCTCTTTGACGAGCTTCAGCCTCTAATATTTTCTGTTCTTTTTGAGCTTCAAGCTCTAATTGGCGAGCTTCTAACTCAAGACGCTTTAACGTCATCTGATCACTCGACTCCTCTCTTAACTCCTCTAGAATTTCTTCCTCTAACTCCCCATTCTCAACAAAATGCATCACAATGACTTTCAATATTTGGGCTTTAACCATTCTATTGCTGGCGGTCAAATCCAACTGATTTGCCATTTGTATTAACTCAGTCTTTTTAAGGTTCTGAATCCCTTCAAAGTCTGGTTTAGCCACCAACGCTGCAACTTTCTCCTCCATTGTTACTAACACTTGGCACTTGATTCACAAAAATAATTAAAATAATGGCACTGCACTACACTTCACTGTAAAATTGTCACCACACTGAAAATTCGCTTGGCCTCACTGCACAAACAAAATATATAGGATGACTTACCTCAAAATCGTGAAACGTTGTTGCTTGACACACAGGAAGGCTTGCTTGGCACATGAAATAGTTCTTAAGAAACACACAGAGACACTTGACACACTGGTACCTAGGAAGGCAAGGTTAGATTAGCATAGTTAAGTTAAAGTGGGACAATATTTCCCGGACAGGCCCCCATAACTCTTTGTTACCTATCGTACGTTACGGCTCGTGATCCTACAGCAGCCAACTTCAATTACGTCTAGGGATACTACACAACTGCTGTTCTCAATAGCGAATCACCAGTATAACCCCTTAATAAGTAATGAGCACAAAAATAGAATCTTCATAGGACTGAAGAATAAAGACAAGTATATATATAAAATTATATTAAATAATTCTCAAAAGCAAACAGATGATTATATGGTCACAATATATCACATTAAAAATATCACTGTAACTTCCAGACATTAAATTAAAATAATAATAGATATGGCTATGACAGAACTAAAGAATGACTTAACTCCAAGATGTTATCTCCCTGGTTCCTGCTCAGCCACTGAACAACAAAATGCGAGTCAAAAAAACACATTGCCTTGCCCCGCGAATAAATTGCCAAAGTTACAATATTTATTATTTCAACAAGGGAGCAATACATTGTGACAAGAGTAATCTTAAACTAACTTAATGAATAATTAGTACATATTGATATACACAAACAAAAGTACGTGTTTCTTTACATAGTAATTAAAATATGCATACAGAAGGAAATAATGGCATGCACACCCCAGCAACGGACGATCCCACGACAATTTGCCAGATACAGTTCACTCAATTATTATTTCACTCTGTTACCCACTTATGATCACATATAAATCATTAGTTCCCGTGGGAAAACTGATCACACAAAGAAATAAACAATCATTCCCACGATACGCTGGGCCTAACGCCAACACTGTAACATGAATGTGCATTTGCATAGAACATATAAGTATAACAATATACATGCTTGTAATTTACATATAATTATAAATGTACATATTAATATATTTACTTACGTATCTTATAAGGGTACGTAACAGGGAACACCGTCACAATATATATATATAACCGTAATGTCAATCCTGACCTTAAAAGCTTCATTGAAAGTTGTAACAGAACCCATGAGCACCACACCAGAAAAAAAATACCTTTTTGATATTCCAAGATTACGACTTAATCAAACTAGAAATGTTCTACAAATCAAGGGACCCAGAATGTGGAATGACCTTCCCAATCGTGTTAAAGACTGTACCTCTCTCAACCAGTTTAAGATAAAATCTATGCACTACCTAATTAACTCCCTGTAACTTACCTTACCCCTATAATGTCAACCCATGTCTGCTATTTTTTTAAACAATGCTGTTTGTCGACCAAATTGTAATTTTTGCTGTTTTTCAGCCATGTTGCCCCCTTTTTTATTTTTATATTTTCCCAACACATTTTATACTTTAATCTCAATTAGTATAAGTTTTAGTCTTTACTTTTTTTCCTGCCCGAAACGCTTTGCGTAATAGTGCCTTTAGGCATTGTATGTACTAGCTCTATCTATTAATTCATCAATATTTGTATCACACCTTTCATGTAAGTACTTTACCTGAATGAACATTTGACTATGAATTTGAAATACTACTACAATTTAAATTGTTGTTTATAGTAAATGAATATTGGCTGTTAATAGTTATGGTGCTAGGCTGGACTGTGTACATGTTTAAATCCCTGATTTAAACAGAACCAGTGTTCAGTTATAGAACTGAATTATAAAATCTTATTCTTGTATTTAAAATACAAGCTGATGTGAGATAATTGCCTGCAGGTGGATTGTGGAACTTCAATCAATCTCTCCATTCACCCCCACCTGCCACTTACAGCCCACAGTCTGTCATTAGGAAAAGAGGAGCTAGGATTTACGACCCTAGCTAGAGACTTTAGTTGAATTAATTTTGCATACAGTAATATTTTAATTTTATGTACAGTACAAGTCCCTAGTAGTTCTCCTCTCATATCAATCCCAACAGCTTTCCCCACATTTATGGATGATTTATGGACCCTTCGAACTGGATGATTATTCCTGTTAACTAGGACCAATTTATGGTCCTTTGAACCTAGATGGTTTTTCTGACCAGGGGGAAAAAGACACAGGCCGATTGGGGCTTAAATTTTATTAGTAAATTAAATTCTGTAGAATATGTAAATAATATGAGTAGGAATTAACAAATGTAACATGTCCATGTCTGAGGACTAATTAACTTAAAATGTACCCCCATAGTAGTAAGCATAGCCTAGTGACATGGCAAACACGTTCTGCAGAAACCTAATGGCAGATGAAATGTAATTAGAACTAGGTATAACAGTCAGGACACAAAGGGGAAATAAAGTGTATAGACACAACACTTAACGGAGCCCGACCAAGACATAATGGGAAATCCTAGAATTAACAGGCGGGCAGAAAATACCTAGTGACTGGGGAAAACTGATATGACAAATGGGAGAAGTTTTTCCCAGCGCGTGAGGCCGGCTGCCAAGGAATAAGAAGGGTTTCCTGACTCCTTACTAGCACCTAGACTGGGCAAAGGATTAGCTGCGGACAGCGGGACACTTTGGGACCGGCGCTGCACCCCCACCGCAGGCCAGCTGGCCGGAAACCGAAGGGCGAGGCCCGCTGGCCGCAAGGAGGCCTCAGAGTGGCAGAGCAACAACGTCCCGGACGTAGTCAGCTGGGGGTTCCAGCTGGTTGCTGGACCCGCCATTATCTCCGTTGGCGAGCCCGTCAAGAGAGCTGAGTGGCCCTGCCAATTCTAAAGGTAAGAGGGCGTGGTCGGCTGGAGGCGAGCCTAGCTCTGCGAGGGCGGCGCGAATTAAGCGCCCTGGAGAAGTCTTGCCTGTTCACTGGGGCATGGGCCTGGGTAGAACTTGTCGGGGGGGAGGGGGGCGCTAGCTGGGCTAGGGTATGCGTGCGTCCTGCGCTGTGCTTGTAGGATCCGAAGAGTGTTGATTGCTGACCATGTAAACGATACCTGGTCCAGTCGGAGCGTGTGTCGATTTTTTGTCGCGTAGAGCACATCCCCCAGGCTGAAAGATATAAGGCAGTAAGGGTGGGCAGAAGCGGCATGCAGTGTTATCGTGACAGGCAAGAGCACAGACGAGAGGTAAACCCTAGCTGAACGGAGGAGACGAAAAAATGGGGGGAGGGGCCCAGCAGCAGGAATTAAGAGATTCCTTAATTAACAATCCTGGATGAATAAGAGTTTTCCGAATAACTATACTGTAGCAATGAAGGGGCTAACAATTCTAAGAATCTTCCAGCAAACGGAAGGGCGAAGTACCTTTGCTAGGAGCAAAGGTGGGAGAAAGCCAGTAGGAGAACAGCAAGGAAGCACAAAGCAACTATATAAACAGGGATAATACGAAACACTATAAATTTTGATAATATATACAATACATATACCAAGAACGGGTATATACAACAAAGCAATATATACATATACATTCTTCATCTGTGTCCTAAGCAGATGAAGAATGTGAGCGGGGAACATTACCCTTGGTCTCCATCCCATCTCTGCCTCCAGACGGGTGATAGGGCTGAATAGAAGCCAAGGAGTCTGCCTTAAGTGGCCGCTGAGTGTAGTCTTGTGTTGTCAATGAGCGTCTGCAAGCCGCAGCTAGTACGCCGTGAACTTCGGCTACATCTTTTAGAACAGGAGCAAAGTGAAATCGACGGCAGGGAACTGGCATCCAGTAACTGTAATAAGGATAATATTAAGAATACAATGTCGTAAATAACCGTACAATGTAAGAATACAATGTAATATCGTAAATAACCGATGACGGCAAGTGCCGCAGAATAGAAGAAATTAAGAAAGCAACGCCAAACCATAAAAACACTTTATATTCTTAATAAAATAATATTGGAATGACAGTAACGATATGGAATAATATTAATACTACAATATAGCCCAGCAAATAAGGGAAGATAATAGTATTAACGTAGGCCCTGGGCGGCTGCATCCCGGCGCCGCTGCGTGCGTTGTAACGGTGATAAGAAGAATATCCGGCTCGCGTTCTCTTCCTCGCCGCAGAGGGTGAGGAGAGGGGGGGGGGGGTTCCGGCTTGTCGTGGCTGCGAAAAAAGGGAACATAAGAAGCCGACGTTGTGCGCCAAGCGGCACGGGAGGCATCTCCCGTCACGCAGGGTGCAGTCGCACCTCCACAGATCTCCAGAATCAGCTCTTGATACTGGTAATGGCTCAAAAGGGCCACCACTTACGGGCTATTCATGCCCGTGCCACATTTTGGGTGGCTTAATCTTCATCAATCAATCAATCAATCGCCAAGCGGGCAGAGCACAGGGGAAGGATTAGCAGTTGGAGGTAAGGGCCCCTAACCTAATGATAGATGAGGTTAAATTAAATAGAATACTATTACGTAGTAAGAAACAACAATGGCGAACGAACAAGAAGAGTAAATTAGCCCAGAAGGCCGAATGGCCAAAGAACGTTAGCGAGCGTATGGCCAACAACATGCTGGCTGACTGCTGACCAACAGCATGGTGGCCGACATCATGCGACTGACTGGCTTATGCTTGCCGTATGGAAGGCCGAATGGCCAGTTTGCATGACACCGTGCGCGAGGCCATGCTAAACTTCTCTGTAGCATTCCAAATGTATCTTAATGTACTGGCCGAAACGATGAAGAATGGGTGGTCAAATATAATGCACAATATTTAGAATATATAATGAGGGAAACGAGTGTAATAGGACGAAAAAACCAGAGGAAAAAATGGGGAGGGGGGAACCCAATCCGAATGCACTGCAACTAGCGTACCCTAGCTGAAATTAACTTAATGGCGCAGAGGCAAAGCAATAGATTAATACAAATCCTAATTGAAAGTCCCTTAATATAACAAATTAAACGTGAAACTTAAGCAAAGTGTAAACTGCAGGAAAAATTTGCCGTGTTAAATACGAATCATAATTGCGAGTCCAATAATAAAATTTTTTAGGCATGAGGCGTAAGCAATGCTATAAATTGCGGAAGTAATACAACTTACAACTCATAACTGAAAGTCTAGCAATCATAAGATATATTTTAAAATTGTTCACAAATAATATAAATTATAAATCACCAACACGGTGGACCACACGACGCCAGGGCGTCAAAGCTTAAGTTAGAGATAACTGAGACGGCGAGTAGCAACTCGCTCAGCCTAACTGGCCTTACCTAACAACTTAAACAAAGTCGAGCGAACAAGCATAAATATCCACCGGGAAGTAAAACCTGCAACTGGTGTTGGGAGGGCATCAATTGAAGAATTAAATTGTGATTGGCTAAATGTAAACATTTAGGCCGTAAATGATAAACCATATAACGTAACCAGGAGAAACAACAAATATGCCGCAAGGCTACCCGTAATAACAGTAATAATTTACAGAGGAAACTAAACATAAATGCAGGGCCAGAAACTTAAAGCAGGAGACAAGGGCCCGTAACACCACGACTAGCACATCCTAACTGACTTTACTTAATAACTTAAGGCAAAGCAAAAGTTAAACAAACATACTGTAAACACAGTAAAAGAAACATGCAACAAGACAAAGCATCCTGAGCGGAAATAAAGTGAGTAGGCTAGTGGTAAATGCGAAGCCAGGAAAACTGAAGCAAGAGGCATGAGGTCTGTGACACTGCAACTAGCACAACCTAGCTGGCTTAGTTAATAACTCAAATACAATAAGCACGGGTTTTATAAGTTAAAGAATTATGCACGTGGGTAGTACCTGGGGCCGGATTCAGGAAGGTACTTAAGAAGGTTTTTCCTCTTAGCTAAGAGCGTTTTCCGTCTTAGCGCCTTCGTGGCGGCTACGTCCGTATTCAAGTAGGTACCCTAAGTGGAAAAACCTTCGTAAGTTCATTCTGGGATTTAAGTGTGGTTTCGACCACTCGTAGCTTTACGTAAACTGGATATAAGTCATTTTTTCTCTACTACATAACACTGGGATCGATTTATGATATTGGAACATGACCAAAATATTATAACTGGTGAATCTAGTGGGCCGGAGTCCTTCGTGTTAGTTATATATGCATTCTCTGCTTGAAACTTGAAGTAAATATGGGTTTGATGATAGTAGAATTTGTTTTATAATAGCAAGATATTATACCAGTAGTTATTAAGTAAATAAACACTGGTGAACATGAAATATGAGAGAAGGTGATGAGCCCTGCCTGATGGGATCATTTGCTATCACCAAATGCCCCTGTTCTCCTAGTAGTAAGGGTGTACCTTAGCTATACATACCCATTTCTAATTTATTTAGTTTGGTTTTAATTTGAAATTAAATCTGGGTGAGACATAAAATAAAAATATGCTGCACAAATGATGTTAGGTAAGGAAAAGGGTAAAAATGTCAAAAACTTTATTCATTGAATACTTAAAGCTATAATTATGACTATATAGATTATTAAAAAAGAGAGAGGGAAGTAGGGGTCCAAGACCTCTTCCTGTTATACAATTTGGGTGTAGAACAAGTAATTATCAAAAGAAGGCACCATGCCGGGAAGGCTATGTAGCAGTAAGGCAATGAGGTGAGGCAGCTACTTATTTGAGAAATGCTTATTTTATTTACCTTATAAGCTGAGGCAACTTATTTTATTTGAGGAATACTCAGCTGATTCCTCTACATTTAGCATGGAACAAATTTGTGTCAAAGACCTCTTCCTGTTACTCAATTTGGCTGTGTGTAACCAAACTAGAAGTGCTCTACAAATCAAGGGACCATGAATGTGGAATGACCTCCCGAATCATGTCAAAGGCTGTACCTCTCTCAACCAGTTTAAGAGTTAAACCAAGTACTGCCTAATTAACCCATGTAACCTAACTTACCTCCTAAATGTCAACCCATGTCTTGCTATTTTTTAAACAACGCTGTTCACCAACATGTGCAATTGTTGATTTATGCTATGTTAACCTCCTTTTTGTATTTTTTATTCCTTCTTTCAACACAATTTATACCTAATCCCGATTACTATTAAGTTTTAGTCTGTGTTTTTTTCCCCCCACACCTTGCCCGAAATGCTATGAGTATTAGTGGCTTTAGGTATTGTATGTACTAGCTCTGCCTATAAATCCAACATTATGTTTGTAAATCAACTGTATGTACTTTTCCTGAATAAAATGTATTTATTATTTATTTTTTAATCAGTAAGTATTAAAAGAAGGCACCAAGCTGGGAAGGCTATGTAGCACCATTGTGTGTAACAATAAACCAAATTTTTTTTAACAAATAATGCACCTGTATGGGAAAACAAATCCTGTCAGCTGTAAAAATATTGATGCAGTTATTTAAATGAAAAATATAATGAAAGAAATATTACTGGTTTATTTTTATCCTATCTTTTTGTAATGTACAGTATATCCAAGGAAGTGAAAAATTGAGACATAATGCACAATTTAATGAATGATTAGCATGGATTAGCAGTTCAAAAGAAATATGACTTGTATTACATATCAACATGAGATCTTAATGATCCATGGTCAACATGATTTAATAAGGATAATACAGTACTGTATTTGTAATAATACAAACTATAATTTAAAATCTTTATTACTGATTTTTTTTATTAAGAAGATTAGGTATACACAGCAATGTGCTGCTACCCTATTCTATATGGAATATTACACAGTGTAGATAAAAAACTAGCTATACGTTTATCTAATACTTCCATCTCACAGGATGGTTAGACATACTGTACATGGAATCAATTTAGAAAATACCAGCCTCAATACAAAAAACAAATCAATTCTGACTAAACAACTCTAAGCAATTTTCACAAGAGGTAAGCACTGAATCATGGAAACATTATATTATAATTACTCTTACCAGTTTCTACAAAACTCCTCTCAAACAATGTATTTTTAAACATGTTTAGGTATACACAGCAATGTGCTGCTTCCCTGTTCTGTATAAAGGACCACACAGTGTAGATCAAAAACCAGCTACAAGCTCACCCAACATCCTCACCTCACAGGATGGCCAGTCATACATGGAATTAGGAGAGAACAAAATACTTAATGCTGATCTATTAGCCTCCACTGGCAAAATCTGGGTGCAGCACAAGAATATCTTCCAATATTCCTGAGTGTATGAAGTAATTACAGAGCTCAAAATACCTCATACCATTTGGTATGAAGTCACTGATAACAGGACAATCACAGATATAGTGTTGGAGAGTATGTTCTCTCAAGTAGGACTGAAAACAGATGTTTTTTTTTCCACCAAAAGGGCTATAAACCCATGGAACCGCCTACCCGCTGAAGCCGTAAATGCCAAATTCCAGCTAAAAAATATCATTAAGACAATTGGCGGGCCCTTTAACAAGCCGCCGGCTTTCTGTCCTCTTCGAGGTCACTAGATAGTTAGTGGCCCTTGGGTAAATTCAGTAAATATATACAATAATTGTCAGCGCATCTTCCGAGCAACAAGGACAGCTACACAGTATCTCTTAGAATTACGTAGGTAAACAACAAATGTAACATATTTGTTTACTACAATGTCGGTGCTGGCTGTAGAAGTTGAAAAAACATTGTTTTACTTCGAAATATACTAATTTTATAAGAAAATTCGACGTAAATAGGAGGCAGTAGAGCTCCGATAAGCCAGCGCAAATCTTCAATATGAAGAATGTTGCTGCTCTCTGATTGGCCAAACGAAACACAGTAGTGACCTCTATCGGCACGCAGGTGAACCAACAATTTTCTTCCTAAGTATACCTTATTGAATCGCACCTAAGCATCTTCTTAGGGCGCACTTAGGAACCTTCGTAGCAAACCAACTTACGAAGAAATACACAGAGCTTCCTGAATCTAGGTCCTGGACCTTAAACCCACATTAACGTAGCGTGTATAACACAAACACCAATAGTCAAAATTGTGCAAAATAATGGATTAACTTTACTACCGTTGCCGAATGTTGAACTGCAAAATCCTGCCATCAGCGGCTAGAGCATCGGAGCTGGGCACCTGCAGCTGGACATCGACAGCTGGAGCATCAACATCTGATAAAGGGAGGAAAATAGCGGCAACTGGCCACCAGGGAAGACGTTAGTGGTAAGTAGAAGGCCAGCTGCAAGACAATTTAGGCTAAAGACTGGAATATAACTGTCATAGAAAATAACGGGAACAATTCATGAAGCTGGGAAAGCGAGAATTACAAAAACTGAAAAGAGTGATAAATTGATGGGCGCAACGTCGGGTGGAACGCTTCAGCTGGAGCTTCATGACTGAAGCATCGGCTGCCGGGAAGCCTAACATGGAACTGGGGCGTTAGCAGCTGTAACATCGTCTGCTGAAACTAGCTGAGTCTGTGAGGGCGCCCGCTGCAACAGCTTCGGCCGAGCCACCAGCTGGCCCATCCTCTGCAGGAACAACGGCTGGGACAACGACGGCTGGGACGATGTCGTTGGAAAAAAGCCTAACAATGTAATAAATTATATTAATATGAATAATCGTAAATAAATGGTGTAAATAATAAAATTATAAACCAATTATAACTATAATTAATTATAACTAATTATAAATAATTATAAATTGCAAAACAAAGTATGCTCAAAATAAAGCTGGACTATAACTCGTTAGAGAAACGGGATTAATACTTTGAGCCGAGGTAAATACAACCAAATACAATAACGAAAAGGAGTGAAAATAGGCACAACGTCAGATGGAACGCTTCAGCTGGAACTTCGTGACCAGCGGCCTAGGAGGCCGCTGTGACTCCCGGGCTACACTGGGCAGACAACACGTCTGGGTAAACCTGCGCAGTGCATCCGGGCTACTCCGGGCAGACAACACGTCTGGATAAACCAGCGGCCTGTGAGGCCGCATATTAATATGACGAAATAAATATAAAACTGAAAACATCGCCGGCTTAACTCATCACAGGAAGGACGTCGGCTGGGACGCCGCGGTACCTTCTGGCTAAATTGAGGAATAAACTGAAAGTCTTTAATACACGTCGTGACTGAAAGACACCATAGTATAACCTAACTAGCACATCCTAGCTGACTTAACTTAAACTCAATGACAAAAGCGGCAGTTACACAAACATAATTGCGGCACAAAAAGTTAAATAAAACGTGGAGCAAACGCAATGCATAAATTGCAGTAACAAATTGCTGAGAGTAATTGACTCATAAAATCAAGTGCAGGAATAATCTAAAGCCAGAGGCTTGCTCAATGCTAAATTGAGGAATAACTTTAGTCTTAATACACGTCATGACTGGAAGACTAAGGATATAACAAGTTATTTAAGTAAGCGTTTAGTTAATGATGGAGGAACGTAAATCACCAAAACAGGAGCGGGCTCCCGTTCACTAGATTGACATGAAAATACGAATTCTTTTACAAAAATAGAATTTTTTTAAGGCAAGAGGAGTAAGCAATGCTATAAATTTCCTAAATTTGCCGTGTAATGAAACTAATCAAGCTGAAAGTCTAAATAAAGGAATGTATTAAAATTGAACAGAATTAAATAATAAATGACCGCAATAATTAGAATTAAATCCATCACGCTTTGTAAAATCTCTTGTATGTATGTACCTTACCTAAATAAACATTTGATTTGATTTGATTTGAAGTCGCTCAAGCGGCAGACCGCACGGCCAGGCGTTGGGCTGGACGCTGAAAACTTGTGATGGGGAAGGGGCCGCATAACCGGGCACTCCAGGCAGACCAACATCTGGTACACGCAAACGAGGAAAACCACGGGAGTACTGTGCTACAGCGTTCGAACGAAACGTGGTGGAATTGACGTACCGGGCTACACCGGCCAGACGAAAACGTCTGGGTACGAACGTGCCGGCTATACCAGCCGGACGAAACGTCTGGGAACAAATGTACCGGGCTACACCGGACAGACGACAACGTCTGGGACAAACGTACCGGCTAAACCGGCCAGGCGAAACATCTGGGTACGAACGTGCCGGGCTAAACCGGCCAGACGAGACGTCTGGAGACAAACATACCTGCAGGTATGTTACCATACCTGCATACCTGATGAACGCAAAACACGCCTGAGCGCGCCCTGGCTCACCAAGACACCCCCAAACAGAACAGGGGACCATAGAACAGAACGGACCATAGAACGGAGGATAGCCTGGGCCAAAACAGCAGGGGACGGGGAGGCACGCGGCTAAGCCCAACCTGACGTCGAGGCAGCCCCTAGGCGAAGAAGCCTCAGGGCCTGCCGACCTGGACACCGCCGCCAGGCGTGGGCGTCTCCAGCCCGTGGGCGTGAGGCAGGCCCCCCACAAGCGGGCACGCCGGGTACGACATGAATGCAGACAGACCCCCGCCCCGGGGAAGGCCGCGCCGCTAATCCGCGTGGCTTAGCACCCAGGGAGGACAAGAAGGAAGCGAGACACAACCCAGGGCAAGTGCTCCTCTGAGCGCCATGGCACGAGGGCGACACCGACCGGGCATGGGCCCCAAAGGTCGGGCACAAGGAGCATAGGACCACTGCAACCTGGCCTCGTGGCGCCCCCGCCAAGGGCCTACCTTGAGGAGCTTCCGGGGCTTAGCGTCCCCGCCGCCCAGTCGTCGACCAAGCCTCCTGGTAGCCGGACTGATCAACCAGGCTGTTGGACGCGGCTGCTCGCAGCCTGATGTATGAGTCACAGCCTGGTTGATCAAGATTCTTTTGGAGGCCGCCAGGCCGCTCACAGGGAGCCCGCCGTGCACGCACGTCCGGGCGCGGCACGCACCATGGCAATTGGCATTGGACCACAGCAACCTGTTCACGTGGGGGCGCCTCCAAGGGCGACGCCGGGCCGCTCGCAGGGGGCCCGGCCAGGCACGCATGTCCGAGCGGGGCACGAACCGGGCCCCTAGGTGCACGCCTAGGGAACACAGCTGACCAGTGCCCATAGTGCACACCTGGGAGATAACACTACCAGGGCGGTTCACTCGGGACACGGCGTAAACACACGCCGACCCGGGGCATTGCGGCAGCAGCAAAAAGCAGTCGCTGCAGCACCTGGCACAGACTGAAAGGCGCGCCTGCATACCTCAAGACAGGCGAACGTGCAGAAAGCACTAGGGAACTAAGGCGGCCCACACGAACCGCGGGGGGAAGGCGCCAACACACGCCAGACACTGGACAGCCCTGACTAAACTTTAACAGAAAATTTTTACATTACCTTATAGTAGGATGAGTAGGGCAGGGGGGCCCCTGCCGTATCGACAGACTGATGAATGCAGGACTGAGTACTGGTCCACGTGTCGTTGAGGCGCGGCGCAGTTAAGTACTGCAGTTTCGAGTACTGTGACGGTCGGGTGGAGTGAGGGAGAGCCCCTCTCTGCCCCAGAATTTATATGACCCCAGACTTCCTGCGCATCTGTGCAGGGCGCACTGTGCAACTGTTTCTTTGTCCCCCTCTTCAGAAACATCTCCGATTTGTATTTCAAATCAGAGGCCATATATCAGTACACTTCAGACCATATTTATGGTCCTTCGTTTACTGAATATTTCAATAGCAAAAGCATAAGAAACTTCTTGATTTTGCATTGGAATAATTTTTACATATTCTACTCTTATTCTATTCTTACATATTCTGTTGGTATCATGGATATGATACCAACATCAAATCATATATCAGACGTCACCCTATCCCCACTAGATTTTGAAGAAGCCAAAAACAGTATGCCTATGCACTCTGCACCAGGCCCGGATTTTTGGAACTCCATATTCATCAAGAACTGTAAAAAACCACTATCTCAGGCCCTCCACATTCTGTGGAGACAAAGCCTAGATACTGGCGTTATCTCTGATATACTAAAAACAGCAGAGATAGCACCACTTCATAAAGGAGGAAATAAGGCAGAGGCAAAAAATTACAGACCGATAGCACTAACATCGCACATCATAAAAAAATTTGAGAGAGTGTTATAAGTAAGATCACAAAATACATGGAATCACAGCATCTCCATAACCCCGGACAACATGGTTTCAGAACAGGGCGCTCTTGCCTATCTCAGTTGCTGGACAACTATGATATGGCATTAGATGCTATGGAAGACAAACAAAATGCTGATGTAATTTACACAGATTTCGCAAAAGCTTTTGATAAATGTGACCATGGTGTTATTGCACATAAAATGCGTTCAAAAGCAATTACCGGACAAATAGGCAGATGGATCTACAATTTCCTGACTAACAGAACCCAATGTGTAATAGTCAACAAAATATAATCCAGCCCATCAACCGGGAAGAGCTCAGTCCCCCAGGGTACTGTGCTTGCTCCAGTACTTTTTCTCATCCTCATATCGGGCATAGACAAGAACACAACCTATAGCACTGTATCATCCTTTGCAGATGACACTAGGATTTTCATGAGAGTAGGCAACATAGAGGACACGGCAAACCTCCAATCAGATGTAGATCAGGTCTTTCTATGGGCTACAGAAAATAATATGGTGTTTAACGAAGATAAGTTCCAGCTCATGCGCTATGGAAAAAATGAAAATATAAAAACGGAGACCATATACAAAACTCAGGCAAACCATAACATAGAACGAAAAGGCAATGTAAAGGATCTGGGTGTACTCATGTCGGAAGACCTTAACTTTTAAGAACACAATAAAGTTGCCATCACAACTGCAAGAAAAACGACAGGTTGGATAACAAGAACTTTTCACACTAGAGATGCTATACCGATGATGATACTTTTCAAAACGCTTGTGCTCTCTAGAGTGGAGTACTGCTGCACAATGACAGCCCCTTTCAAGGCTGGAGAAATTGCTAACCTGGAGAGCGTGCAGAGATCCTTTACTGCTAGAATCCACTCAGTAAAACATCTAAACTATTGGGACCGACTAAAGAGCCTAAATCTTTACTCCCTTGAGCGCAGGCGGGAGAGATACATAATAATTTACACGTGGAAAATATTAGAGGGGGCTGCTCCCAAACCTGCACACAGAAATAACATCACATGAGACCAGAAGACATGGCAGGATGTGCAGAATACCCCTGTTGAAAAGCAGAGGTGCAACAGGGACTCTGAGAGAGAACTCTATCAACATCAGAGGCCTGAGATTGTTCAACACGCTTCCGCTACACATAAGGAGCATAACTAGCAAACCCCTCACAGTGTTCAAGAGAGAACTGGATAAGCACCTTCAAAGGGTACCTGATTAACCAGGCTCTGACTCATACATCAGGCTGCGAGCAGCCACGTCCAATAGCCTGGTTGATCAGTCCAGCAACCAGGAGGCCTAGTCGACGACCGGGCCGCGAGGACGCTAAGCCCTGGAAGCACCTCAAGGTAACCTCAAGGTTCTAGCCTAACCTAGCTAACAGCCAATATTTATAATATCTATATATCTAAGTGAACAAATTGATTATAGTTACTTAAAGCACCATATCCATTACCTAGTAAGCATTCATAGCATACTAATACAGTTCTTTGTCAAAACCACAGTACTTAATTTTATCAGTGTCAAAGACACAATTACATCTTACTCATAAAACCATTATTCACCTCAATTGTGGTAATATATTTACACACATTAAGTGTATTATCTAGCATTATCTGTAATCAACTGATTTTCAGAGCTGCTCATTACAAAATATTCTAAAAAAGTGTTTTTAACACAATAAAAGCATTTCATTACAATATATCCATAATCAACTGTATCAATCCCTATTACAGGTAAATCCAGTAGGCAATTTTACTGTATTTTATCAAACCCCTATTAGGGTAATAGATCTTGTAATAATTTTGCAAAATTAGTGCCATTTACTATTTTTTTTAAATTATTACAAAATTTACCGACTTGGTGCATTCGGATGACAAACCAAATTATTACTTTTAATAATTGAGCACCTGCTACATCCAGATTCCAGGGAGGAAACGAAGGATGATCTTTGGAATCAATACCTAAGTAGACAGGAAAGCTCATTGATCAAAATACATTAACAATATACATATTTTTATCAAAATAGAAAATATCTCGTAATCTCTGAAACTCGGAAAAAGTCAAAATGGCTGACAGTATTCCACCAGCAGCTGGAACAAGATATAGGAGGACACTTAATGGTCTACAAAATCACCTAACTCAACTGATTGACAAATGTCAAAAGTTGGGTAAACAAGCATCTCCTGATTTAATAACTCTGAATAGCAGATTAAAAACAGCTGTTGGTAAGTATGAACAAATCAAACACCATGCAAAGATTTATCTAACAGGAATGGCTAATGCAGATATAATCAAAAGCGAACTTCAAGAAATCATTGCTGAAATAACAATGTATGAAGATAAAATCCAGGATCAACTAGATCCTTTAAACAAACTACTATCACAAACAGTAACCCAATCAAATGTGAGCTCATCCACTCAGCAGGGTACTGCAACTATCACACATATAGCAGCAGAGCTCCCAAAGGTACATTTACCATATTTAGAGGGCAAGGATGAAGATGATTGGGATGCCTTCTGGAGAGCTTTGATTCTATGATGAACTCCAAGGCTTCTCTCAAAAAGGCTACACAATTTCAGTATTTGCAAGACCAGTTACGGGAAGAAGCCAGGCAGGTCACTGCTAATTTGTCATTAACAGATGATGATTACGACCATGCCCTTCAGTTGATACAAGATAACTGCAGTGATAAGGAGACTGCAATTGCCCATCTCTCATACAAATTATTGGATTTACCCTCTCCAAATAAAAGTTATAAGTCACTAGAATCATTTCAATTGTCTATAGAATCAATCATCAAAACCCTCAGTTCAAAAGTACCCATAGGAAATGCAGAGTGGCTTTATAAGTTAATCATTCAAAGGAAACTTCCTAATGAGGTCATAGATAGCCTATGCACCCATTATACCACCAATATCTTATCACAGAACCAAATCTTTGATGGACTTCGAGCTTACATACGAAGATTACGGAGCCGAGGAAAACTTAGAACACAAGAAAAAAATCACTAAAAGTGAATCTTTGGACAAAAACAAAAATGTCCCAACTGCCAGTCAAAAATCAAGGCAACAAAACTCCTCTTCTGCAAAGTGGAAATAGAGTAATGTTGGCTCATATACTATATCACCCACAGTTAACAGAACTGTAGGAAATCAAGCTCCCAAGACAGATAAGACAAAAAGGAGCTTCAAGTGCCCCAAGATGTTTATTCTGTCAGGAAGCACATACCATTTATCAATGCACAGCCTATGCAGATGCAGACTGTGCCAACAGAATCAATAATCAATCTATACCAAAGGAAGATAATTCTTCACCAGCTGTACAGTTTTGTAAGGTACAGAGTAATGTCAATACCTTAGTAGCAAAAACTATTACCACACATACATTACCTTCTGCACAGCTGGAAGTAATCAATCAAGGAGCTTGCATTCAAACAAGAGTACTAGATCTTGAAGCTACAACTCCTGAAAAATCACACCATACAGAAACTGTAATTGTGGCTTGACTAGGCAAAAAACAGTCACCACTAAATATCACCCACATGATTGATCACAGGCTGGAATCTGTGTATAAATTGTTGCAACTCGATGCAATAGGAATAATTCCTGAACAACCAAGTCTTGATGATGTCTGTACATACAATCAGTACTTAGATATTATACAGTACTGGGTAAGGTTACCGTGGAAAATCAACCATAAAACCTTACCTACCAACTATCACATGGCTTATAATCAATTTAAATTCCAATTAGCAAAGCTAAGGAAAAGGCCTGAACATTTACAACTCTACTATGAGATTATTGCTCAACAGCTAAACAATAACTTCATCGAAGTCTTGAAACACAACAATAAACAAAATGGCCATTTTTTACCACATATGGCTGTAATGAGAGAATAAAAAACAACTCCTTTAAGGGTAGTTTTTAATTGTAGCTCTAAATCTGGACCCCAAGGAACCAGCCTAAAGAATTGTTAGCAAACAGGTCCAAGTCTAACTCAGAAATTGTAGGACATATTGCTGAAGTTTAGACTTAACAAATATGCATTTTCAGCAGATATTAGCAAGGCCTTTCTAAGAGTTGACTTACAGGAAGAAGATTGAGACTTCACTAAGTTTCTATGGGTAGAGAACCCAGAAGATCTCAATAGTCCTATTGTGACGTACAGATTCTCCTCTGTACTCTTCGGTGCTACATCTAGCCCATTTTTGCTGCAAGCAACTCTAGATACTCATCTGAAGAAATCATCAAGTCCATATAAGGCTGAAATCAGTCAAAATCTATATGTAGATAATTTTCAAGGGGCAGTTAACAGAACTACTGAACTGTTATCAAATATATCAAGAGACCAACAAGGAGCTACAAGGTGCCAACATGCCACTACAATCTTGGGCCTCTAATAATGCAACATTGCATAATCAAATAGCAAGAGATTACCCTGAGTATCACGTACCAGAATCACAAAAGGTGTTAGGTATGGAATGAGATCTAATCTCAGTCACAATATCAATCAAATCAGTACCAGTAAATTATTGCATTGCTACAAAAAGGGATTTGCTTTCACAAATTAGCAAGTATTCGACCCACTTGGTCTACTAAATCCTTTAACTATCAAATGGCGTTATATGGTGCAAGAAGCTTGGAAGACTAAAGTTGGTCGGGATGATCCACTACCACTCCAGTTACAAAAAGCTTGAATGGAAATAGCTCAAGAACAAACTTTAGTCAAAAAGATAATCTTTCCGAGACACATAGTCGAAGAAAATGATGAAGTATCACTACATGTATTTGCAGACTCGTCAGCCAAAGCTTTTGGAGCTTGTGCTTACTTAGTGACTTCCTGTCAATCATATCTAATCACCTCTAAGGCTAGAATCGCTCCATTAAAAAAGAGGACTTTGCCTCTTACGTCATTATGACACAAACCATAACTACCACGAGGCAGCAAGCCCAAATATCAGTCTTGGATTGTACTCGTTACTCCTCGCTCATCAAATTAATCAGTGTAACACAGAACGTGTTTCATTATCTCAGGAAAAGAGGTATAAAATACACTTTTCCAGAGGCACTTATCTATTGGGTAAGACAAGCCCAGAGAGAAACTTATGGGAATAACTATGAAAATCTTCCACATAAGTTAAAACACAATCTCGGTCTGTAAGACCAAGAAAATCACATTCTGCGTTGTGGAGGGAGGCTTAAACATGCAGATAACAATCTAGATACTGTGCATCCATGACTTTTACCAAAAAATCATTGGATCACAAGGTTGATTGTGTTACATACACATCAACAAATCATCAAACATGGAGGAGTGTTAGACACACTCACACATCTCAGACAGCAGTATTGGATTCCTCAGGGAAGACAGTCAGTCAAATCAATCTTGAAAAATTGCATGATATGCCGAAGGTACGATGCAAGAACATGCTCCTATCCAGGGCCACCACCCCTACCAAAGGAACGAGTGGTCCACCTACACCCTTTCGAGACGTCAGGAGTAGATTATACAGGAGCAATATATCTAACAGGGACTGCAGATGTTACGACCCTGGGTTCTCCAGTGGAAACCAGAGGTCAAAATTGAGCTATTAAACTTTCTGGTAGTACAGTCGTTCTGGTAGTACAGAGTGCATCACGAGCGGCAATTGTTTGTATCTTCCCTGCCAGACGTAAGACTATTATTGTTTCTCAAAGAGCATTTAAAGACTGAGCTGGGGGTTGATTATTAAATAATAACATAGGCACCAACTTTGCTTACTAATACATCCTAATCATTTGTAAAGTAACAATACGTTGCATAGGGGAAGATCTTTAATGTGCTTAGCTGCACGATCAATTAGGCTCCTTCCGGCACCACGACATGGGAGGCCTAGCTGATCGCTAGGAGGTTCTTCTCTGGCTGGCGTTCGTGTGGACGAGACCTACTCTGTGGCTGCATCCCTACTCTCCTCCCTTCTCCTCTTACTTATTTCCCTTACCTTAAGTTCCTGTACCATTAAGTTAAGTATTGTATGATTTCTAAGTGTACCTACTCTGGTAGTAACGATTGGTGAAACCTGGGGGTAGTAGTTGCCAGTGTTTTGGGTAACCCTAAGTGTTGTGTTTTGTATTATGGTACCACATGGTCTCACTACCCTAAGCTGCATCCAGCTTCAGTGCTTATCCAGTAGTACTTTACCCTAGCTTGTTATTAGTGTAAACCTTGTATCCTGCCTATGTGGACAAAGGCTTTTAACGTAAGATAGTGTGGTAAAGTTATTATTATTATTGTTATTGGTGTGAGTGTATATGGGGGGTTGTTAAGGGGTTAATAAATAAGTACATGAATTACAGAGTATCCCTTCTTCCAGTGTGGGAGTGCATTGATCAACCCTTAGACTAACATATATGGTCTAGTAGCAAGTTATTACTACTGTGGATAGTTTATTTTGGGGGCCGGGCCTTTTAGCTCTCCCATATTTGATACTCTTGTCTTCTAACTACCCTTACCCCTTAATAGTACCAGTCCCCCATAGAAGCCCCACACACCATTATTTATAACAGCAGATAAGCATCGTATCAAGGCATACATCTGTCTGTTCAGCTGTGCCACCACAAGAGCAGTACATCTAAAGGTAACACCCGATATGACTGCTCAATCATTTATCCAGGCTCTCCACAGATTTGCAGCACGCCGATCATGCCCTAAGCTGATGATTTCAGACAATGGAGCAAACATGGTAGCTGGAGAAGCATGTCTACAGAAAATCTGTTCCCATCCTGCAGTTACTTCCACCCTGGAACAGCGTCACTGCAGATGGAAATTTACCCCTCCCAGAGCCCCATGGCACGGAGGATTTTATGAATGGTTAATAGGAAAAGTCAAAAGATCCTTGAGATAATCTCTACACCATCAGAAAATCAATCTTCAGGAACTCCAGACAGTAATCACGGAAATAGAATCAAGGGTGAATAACCGGCCTTTTTTTCAGGGATATTCCTGCGCGGGAATAACCGGCTGTTGACATACTTGTCTGATGATCCTACTCAACATGAGCCATTAAGTCCTGCCCACCTAATGTATGGAAGACTTCCGACTCCAGTACCATCTCTAGTGGATGATGAGATCAGAGATCCCTCATATGTGGGTCAGAGCGAGTTGGTTCAGGGGTATAAGCATCTGTCCAGCATAATCCAAAAATGGAATGATGTTGGGACAAAAGAATATCTTACATCTCTACGAGAACATCACTATGGGGCCAATGTCCCACATAATATATCTAATCGCCAACCTGGCGATATTGTCTTGGTAGACACTGATGGCCCTAGGGCTGACTGGCCATTGGGTAAAGTTGTCTCAGTCCATTCAGATAACCAGGGGATTTTGAGAATAGTCAAAATCCTGTCTAAAGGAGCAACTTCCTTGAAGACATTGGACAAACTCATTCACATGGAATCAATGAGTCAGCTACAGGTAGATCCTGGGAAAACCCAAGACCCTCTAACTCCACATGACCCACAGTCTCCTAACAGGCACACTCGTCCACAACGGACAGCCGCACAAAAGTGAAAGCAAAATTTGCACTTATACTATCAATCCAATGGAGAGTAAATGAATACATATGGTTACTATTGTCCTTAGTATTGGACTCTGTGCCAGTTCTCTCCCTCTGGAAGATGTGGGGAATTTTTACCCACTATATCTATATTATTATCTAAGATATGTATTATTCTATATCATATTTAAATCCTAACAAAATTATATCAAAATCATATCAGAATCACTATAGATTCATTATACATCTGGATCATACATGACAATGCCACCAATGATCACGTACAGCATAGAGCCCTATAGGTGCCTACGTGACTTTGTGCATGATTTCTCAAGGATCCAGAAGCTTCTAGAAGGATTTCTTAAAAAACTATTGGAACATTTGAATCGATTTCTGGTAGGCATTAAATCAAATCCGTAATAAGAATCAGTAGTACTATCAAGTACTACTTATTATCTTTAAATCATATATCTAATTATAATATAATCACATCTTATCTCAATCATATGTCTAGACAGTGAAAATAATCAATCAATATTCATTGAAAACTACCCGCTCTAGGAAGTGGGTTGAGCCAAACTCAGGAGAAAGTGACTTACGGGGTGCCCGAGCCAGAACGTGTGTGTTTACAAACAGTGAACAAGTGTGACGGTGCCTTGTGAACAATTATTCAGCTTAGGAAACCTTATCCAATTATCTTTATCACTAGTGATTACTCTCTAGAACTGAGGGAGTACCTGGACAATATATCTACAAGGAAAAATTCCTAGAACATATCTAAATAAGTGTTGAGTGGAGCACACAAAGTATGCTGTCTCCACCTCCACCATCATCGTTTATCTAACCTATTATAACTGCAATTTAGGACATAATCAATTAGCAACGCTACTAGAACATTATACAGCAAAGCTGTGATATAAAATATCGTGCCTAAACTCGAGAAGAGAGTTATCCGGTCTGGCACACTTGTCAGACAGGCACCCGGCATTCAGAGAAGCATATTGAATGTTATTTAGTGTATTAATTGGCCAAATGTATGCTTGTATACCTTTAATATATCCAATAAGTCTGTCTGTTGGGCATAGGGTGAGGCAACGCCTCATGTTTCAGTGAGTATTCATTAATCTTGCAGCGACTGAATCTTTTCCAGGACCCCAGACATTCGTGAGGTTCACTGGCTCATAAGTGTCCCTCGTCTGGGAAGAGTTTCAGTCAAGGTGACTGAACCTCTTCATATAAATTGAATATTTCTATATATATACTTGAACATTTAAATTAAGTAAATAATTGCTTGCATAGTTATCTTTAATTTATCATATAAGTTCATCCAATTGAATATAATCTTTAGTACTTAGACTACATTTAAGGTCATTTAATATCATACTACTACAATTTAAATTGTTGTTTATAGTAAATGAATATTGGCTGCTAATAGTTATGGTGCTAGGCTGGACTGTGTACATGTTTAAATCCCTGATTTAAACAGAACCAGTGTTCAGTTATAGAACTGAATTATAAAATCTTATTCTTGTATTTAAAATACAAGCTGATGTGAGATAATTGCCTGCAGGTGGATTGTGGAACTTCAATCAATCTCTCCATTCACCCCCACCTGCCACTTACAGCCCACAGTCTGTCATTAGGAAAAGAGGAGCTAGTATTTACGACCCTAGCTAGAGTCTTTAGTTGAATTAATTTTGCATACAGTAATTTTTAAATTTTTAGTACAGTACAATTCCCTAGTAGTTCTCCTCTCATTAATCCCAGCAGTTTTTCCCCACACCGCCTACCCGCTGAAGGCGTAAATGCCAAATTCCAGCTAAGAAATATCATTAAGACAATTGGCGGGCCCTTTAACAAGCCGCCGGCTTTCTGTCCTCGTCGAGGCCACTAGATAGATAGTGGCCCTTGGGTAAATTCAGTAAATATATACAATAATTGTCAGCGCATCTTCCGAGCAACAAGGACAGCTATACAGTATCTCTTAGAATTACGTAGGTAAACAACAAATGTAACATATTTGTTTACTACAATCTCGGTGCAGGCTGTAGAATTTATTTATTTATATACAAGAAGGTACATTGGGTTTGTGAGAATACATAGCATAGTATTTACAATCTTGTAACGCCACTCGTATGCACAGCGTTTCGGGCAGGTCCTTAATCTAACAGATAATTTTAAGTAGGTAAATTCTAGCAGAATTAATAAAATGATAACAAATACATTGCAAGAAAAAAAATGAGATGAGAGAGTAAGAGTAATATTTGTAAGTATATTAAAGCACATTGTTATATTAAAGCTCTGATTGATTACATTGACAGCTTGATTGGTAATTTAAACAAGATTAATAGACACCATACAGCAAATTGACAGCACATATAAGAAGACAGCAATGATCACAATGGAAAAGATGTTCGGATTGGGTACATAAAGATTGGGAGATTGGGTAGCAATAGATAGAGTGCAATTTTAAAGCAAAAGGTAAAAAACTATGAAGATGAAATTAGGTACTTTTTAGTATTGTTTTTGAATGACGCAAAAGTTGGACAGCTTTTCAATTCAATAAGAAGTGAGTTCCATAGACTGGGTCCCTTTATTTGCATAGAGTGTTTACACAGATTAAGTTTGACTCTGGGGATATCAAAGAGATATTTATTTCTGGTGTGGTGATAATGGGTCCTATTACATCTGTCCAGGGAGAGTTTCAGAGCAGGATTTGCATTTAAGAACAGGGTTTTGTAAATGTAATTGACACAAGAGAATTTGTGGAGTGAGACTATGTTTAGCATGTTTAGGGAATTAAACAAGGGGGCTGAGTGTTGTCTGAAAGCAGAATTTGTTATTATTCTGATAGCAGATTTTTGCTGGGTGATGATGGACTTGCGGTGGTTTGCAGTGGTTGAACCCCATGCACAGATACCATAATTAAGATAGAGATAGATTAGTGCATAATATAGAGAGATGAGAGCAGAGTTAGGTACATAATATCTGATTTAGGAGAGTATACCAACTGTTTTAGAGACTTTCTTAGTTATGTGTTGTATGTGGGTACTGCAGTTGAGTCTCTTGTCTAGGAATCTGAGAAACTTTCCATCATTTTTTTTGCTAATGTTTACATTGTCTATCTGAAGCTGAATTGCATTTGTAGATTTGCTTCCAAATAAGATGTTGTAGGTCTTTTCTATGTTAAGTGTTAGTTTGTTGGTTGACATCCATAAGTGGACTTTTTTTAGTTCATTAATAACAACATTATTTAGTGTATGTCGGTTGGGGTTAGAGTAGATGAGGGTAGTATCAACAGCAACCAAAATAGGTTTCAGAATGTTAGAGACATTAGGCAGATCATTGATGTATATAAGAAATAGGAGAGGTCCCAAGATGCTGCCCTGTGGCACTCCAACGGTTATTGGTAGAGTGGGAGAGGTTATATTATTGATGGCTACACATTGGTGTCTATCACTAAGATAGGATTGGATATAGTCCAGTGCATGGCCTCGGTTTCCATAATGATGGAGTTTACGTAAGAGGTAATTGTGATTAACAGTTTCAAAGGCCTTTCTCAGGTCAATGAAGAGTCCAATCGGAAACTCATTTTTGTCAAGGGCTGAGTAAATTATATCAAGGAGACTAATAATTGCATCGTTGGTACTCTTTTGGGAGCGGAAGCCAAACTGACAGGGGCTAAGAATGTCAAATTTTACGAGATAGAGTGTTGTTGCCTGCCTGGCTGCGTGCTGACGTGGCCGTTTTGACATGGGGGGCCTTGCAATTCCTCCTGTTTTGCGGGTGAATTCCGTGGGACTAGAATTCTCGTGCAAGGCTGGTTACCCGGCCATTGAGTTGGTGATGTGCGACATGCTTCGTGTTCCGGTGGAGGCTGTATATGGAGTTGAGCTTGTTACGGCCCACCGGGTGATTGTCAAGTTCGTGCGGGAGGAGGAGTATCGGGACTTCCTCCGGCGGAACGAAGGGCGTTCGCTGCAGTTGCCGGATGGCGCCGGCTCCGTTATGGTCTCGGACCGAAGTGGTGCCCTGACATATGTCAGTGTGCACGTTGCGCCCCTGGAGTTCCCTGAAGACCTTCTCCGGCGCTTCTTCGGGAGATATGGTGCTGTCATCAGTGTGCGGGTGAACACGCTTTCCTCGGGGAAGTATGCTGGGAAGCAGACGAACGTCCGTACCTTAGGTATGCGCCTGCGGTCGGATATCCCATCTTCTGTCCGGCTGCTGGGTTACTACGTTCGGGTGTATTATGCCCGGCAGCCTCGTACTTGTTTCCGGTGTGGCCAGTTAGGGCAAAAGGCTGCCAGGTGCTCTGAGGCCCCTGCTGCACCTGTTAACTTATTTCGGGAAGAGGATTTCCCGCCGCTCCCTCAGGGCGTGGATTCCGGAGATGAAGAGGGGCAGGTTTCATTCGCTGCTGATGCGGCCCTCCCTGCGTCACCCGACATGTCCCCGGTGGTTGTTGTCCCTCCGCCGAGTGTTCCGGTGGCTCCTGTCGCTGGTCACTTCGCTGTGCCAGTTGCTCCCGAGGGTCTTCCGGATGGTCTCTGCGGGTCGTCTGCGTCTTCCTCGACTCCTGCTGCTGTGCCTGGTCCTGCACTCTCGCCAGGTGTTACGACTGTGCTGGGTGTTGGGGGGGCTGCGGAGCGTCCTGTTGTGTGCGGCCCGGTTCCCCATGTGGTTGAGGCTGCTGCCGTACTGCGACGGGCGTTGGTTCGCCCGGTTCGTGAGGCCCGTGGTTCTGCGTCCGCCTCCGGCTGTGAGGATGTGCGGGCAGTGCCCAAGCGTTCCAGGCGTTCTTCTACTGCTTGGGCTGATGTGGAGGACTACGACGCAGGTGGAGCATCGGGAGATGATGTGGCGATTCCGGGTGCTTTGCGCTCTACGTCGCTGGTGGTGGCTGACGTCCATGTGTCTGCTGTTGACGATGGTTGTGCGTCTGATTTACCTCCTGTTCTTTCTCCTGCAGAAGATTCTACGCAGTGGGAGGTGGTTGCTCCTACAGACGTGGGTAGTGTGGGTTCTGGTGCAAGCCGAGGCATCAAGCTGGTGCTGAAGAAGGATGCCAAGCATAGGGGGTCCCAGCAGTTACAACGTTCGGTGGTTGACGCGGGGCCCTGTGAGGCAGCCGAGGAGGCTCCCAGTGCGCTGCCCATTGCCCAGCCTCATGGGAAGGAGCCTCTCTCTCTCGTCTTGGCCTCCGGAGTGGCGAATGATGCTGAACATCCTTTGCGTTTTTTTTTTTTTTTTTTTTTAGATATATACAAGAGTTGTTACATTCTTGTACAGCCACTAGTACGCGTAGCGTTTCGGGCAGGTCCCTGGAATACGATCCCCCGCCGCGAAGAATCGTTTTTTCATCCAAGTACACATTTTACTGTTGCGTTAAACAGAGGCTACAGTTAAGGAATTGCGCCCAGTAAATCCTCCCCGGCCAGGATACGAACCCATGACATAGCGCTCGCGGAACGCCAGGCGAGTGTGTTACCACTACACCACGGAGACTGTAACCCTGTTTGACAGTGATGACCGCATGCGTCCTGTTCCGTGGTGCACTTCTTCCATCTGGATTCGACCGGCTTGATGTTTTATTGTGGGTGTGCCGGTGTTAATGCCTGATCCTCGTACGGTTCATAATGACCCTGTTTCAGAGGATATTATGTTACTTTTGTATTGCATTCGATTCCCGGCGGCGGAGTGGCCGGAAAAGTCTGAGAAATTTTAGTAGTCTGTGTGCTTGCTGTGTGTTTGGTGTGTGCTTGGACCTGTGGTTTGTTTGCAATGTGTTGTACCTATTGTGCGCCCTTCAGGCCGGTGTTATGTTTGTTCTCATGACCGTTGTTTTGTTGTATTGTATTGTGTCTTTTTCTTGTGTTTCATTATGTTTCTGTTTTTGTTGTCGACCCTTCAGGCCGGTGTTTCGTGTCTTTGTATGAATTTGTATTGATTTGTTTTGTGCTATAGTGTCTTGTTATGTTTCTTGATGTGCTTTGTTGTTTTATTCTCGGTCCTTCAAGCCGGTGCATGTATGTTGTTGTGTTTGTGCCTGTTTTGTTTTCAGGTGTGCGTGTTTTGCTTGTTTATTGTTATTGTTAATTTGGCCTCGCCCTTTGTTTACGGGGCGGATGGCTTGGTGTGTGTTTTTTTTTTATTCCTGTATTGTTTGTGCTGTGTGTTTGGCCTGGTGTTTTTATATTGCTTTGCCTGTTGTACGTGTTTGTTCGTTATTTTTTGTTTGGAATGTATTGTGTTTGTCCTGTTCTGTTTCCTGCTATGTCTCTGGATGTTACTGTGATTGCTAGTTTGCCATTGTATTATGTTTTGTGTTTTTGATGTATGATGTATTTTTCTATGTTTTTCTCGTGTATGTGTTTTGTTGTGCTATGCTGTCGGCCCTTCTGGCCAGTGGTCTATTGTTTTCCTTTGTTATATATTCTGTATTGTTTTTATTGTATTTAAATTGCATGCTTTGCATGTAAAAAAAAAAAAAAAATTACGAGATAGGAGTAGAGCTGTTTGTAGATAATTTTTTCAAATATTTTTGATAGTATGGGTAGGTTTGATATTGGTCTATAATTGTTTATGTCTGCCGGATTACCTCCTTTATGAACTGGCGTTACTCTTGCTTTTTTAAGGATATCAGGGAAGGTATGACACTCAAGGGATTTGTTGAACAGCAGAGCTATAGGTGGCGCAAGGGCATGGGAGGCGCTCTTGTATACAATGGATGGGATTTCACTGATGTTCCCAGCTTTGGTTTTTAGTGAGTGTATGATGGATACAACATCTGTCGGGCTGACTGGTGAAAGGAGAAGAGAGTTTGGATAGCTGCCTGAGAGATATGTGTTGATATGTGTCTGAGTCTGTGGGATTTTACTGGCAAGGTTAACACCAACCGATGAAAAAATGCTATTAAATTCATTCGCCATTTCTAAATCAGATGACGGTGTAAGGCCATCCTTAGAGAGCGTTATCTGGTTGTGGGAGTGTTGTTTAGTTCCTAGGATATTAGAGATGGTATTCCATGTGCTTTTCATGTTGCCTTTTGCTTCTTTGAATCTAGTCTCATAATATGAAAGTTTAGCTTCTCTTATGATACTTGTAAACACTGATGAGTACCTTTTAACTACTTCCTTTGTAACTAGGCCAATCCTAAATTTCTTTCAATATTCATGTTTTTTGTTGATTCATTTAATTATGCCACTTGTGAGCCACGGGTTATTTTTTCTGTTATCAGTTACTTGTTTGGTAAGGAGGGGACAGTGAGTGTTGTAGAGGCTTAGAGTTTTGGAGAGAAAGAGCTTAGTTAATGAGTTTATATCCTGTGTATTATTAAATTCAGATTCCCAGTTAATATTGTGAAGTGCATTAGAAAGATTGCATAAAGCTGATTCACTGTGTAGCCTGTATGAGAGTTTCATGCTTTCTGGTGGTGTTGTGTCCATGTTTGCTATGAGGAAGGTAGGATAGTGGTCAGTTGTTCTGTCATAGATTACCCCAGATGTAAGGGGAGCTGTTATATTAGTCCATAAGGGATCCAGAGGTAGTGGCAGATGTTTGAGTGACTCGGGTGGGCTTGATGATTGTGGGGGATTAGCATACAGGAGTGCATGCTGTTACGGAAATAGTCAACTTCAGGGTTGTTTTGAAGACCCAGGTCAATATTGAAATCACCTCCCGGAATAATGTGATTTTTGTTGAGATTGTTATTTATGATAAGATTCCTTACGTTGTCTGAGAATGAAGCTATGTTGGTATTAGGAAATCTAAAGATGGCACCGATAGTCAAGGAGGATTTAAGGGATTTACTGGAGAACTTCTACCTTCCTCTGCAATAGTGTCATTAGTGATAGAGACGACTATTGTGAATATACCTTTACCATCACTTATGACACTATTGCAGAGCAAGGTATCTTTGTAATATATTGCTGTGCCACCTCCTTTTTTATTAGGCCTGCAGTTATGAATGACTTTATAACCAGCTAAATTGTAGAGTTGGGTATAGTCATTACTTAGCAAAGTTTCTGTTAAAATGATGAATGATAATTTAGTACCTAGTGCTGTGAGTAGTGCATTTATATCATCAAAATGTTTACCAAGTGACCTAACATTTTGGTTGTAAACTGATAAGCAGATGCTATTTAGGAGTTTGTTTTTTGCAAGATTTGCTGTGTAATACCTGCAATAATGATGATCAATGTGCTGATTTGTGTGGATATGGGACAGAAGATTTCGATCAGGATCAATATCAGTAAGCATATAGATACAATAATGTCACGATACAATAAGATAAGCAATTACAGGAACAGTTAAATACTAAATCTGCTGTAAATAGAAAGTAATTGTAGCAAAACACAACAATAAACGTAGATACACAAAAAATAGAAACAATTAGAAGTAGAGTAAAGATCCCCGTAGGTAGCCAGGAAGGATACAGTAGTTAGGTTAAGAGAGAAGAAAAAACAGTAGACTGACAAGAATAATATATAGCAAAAAATGAAGAGACAAATAATAATCGTAAAGTAAAAATAATCTTAAAAATAAATTATTTAATATAGCTTAGTTGTGAACCTATAATTAGTATGAACTTAAGAAAACAAAATGAACTCAATAATTAATTAAAATAAATGATGTATAAATCAAATTACAATTAAATTTAAAAATTAAAAAAAAAATAACAGGATAAGATTATATTTTTGAGCAAGATTTTACTAAGACACTGAGGTAAATGCTTACATAAATACTAAGACAGCTATAATTAGAGAATAATTATAGCAAAACACAACAATAAACGCAAGTATAAAAAAGAATTTAAACAAGAAATTGAAAAAACATAGTTTTACTTCGAAATATACTAATTTTATAAGAAAATTCGACGTAAATAGGAGGCAGTAGAGCTCTGATAAGCCAGCACTAAATCTTCAATATGAAGAATGTTACCTGCTCTCTGATTGGCCAAACAAAACACAGTAACCGAAACGCTCTGCGTACTAGTGGCTTTAGGTATTGTATGTACTACCTCTATCTTTAAATCAAACAGAATGTTTGTACTGTAACTATGTATGTACTTTTCCTAAATAAATTATTATTATTATTATTATTATTATTATTATTATTATTATTATTATTATTATTATTATTATTATATTATTATTATTATTTATAGTAGTGACCTCTATCGGCACGCAGGTGAACCAGACCCAAAACCCAAATATCTTCCTAAGAGGACCTACGTGAATCGCACCTAAGCATCTTCTTAGGGCATACTTAGGAACCTTCGTAGCAAACCTACTTACGAAGAAATACATGGAGCTTCGTGAATCTAGGTCCAAGCCTGTAACCATATGATCTGGGATCTATAACTTCTAAGACAAGCTTAGCTTGTTACATCCAGATGTGTTTTATCAAGAAGTGGAAACAGGGCCTACATTTAATCTATTTTAGTACTGATAATTAAGATTGTTCAAGGGAAATGATTTTATGATGTTTACAGTCCAAAAACTAATGTATTAAGAAGAATTTAATGGCGACATATGGCAATAATATATATCCCTGTTTTCTTCTGAGGAAATTTCCACTGGACCCTCGTTTCCTATGAATTCATTTTTAAGTATAAAACAGCAGCTATTATATGGTATTGCATTAAATGTTAGTAAATGGTGTCGGTTTTTCCGACAGTTGTACACTAGTTGTTGCTGGGTTTGTTTTGTGTGGTTGTACTGTAGTTGTTGCTGGCTTTGTTCATGGTAGTTGTACAGTAGTTGTGCCTGGGTTTCTTCTTGCTAGTTGTACTGTAGTTGTTGCTGGGGTTTATTTTTGGGAGTTGTACCGTAGTTGTTGATGTGTTTGCTTTGTATTAGTATCGTAGTTGTTGCCGGATTTGTATCAGGTAGTTGTTCCAAAGTTGCTGATGTGTTTGTTTGGTACTTGTACCGTAATTGTTGCTGGGTTTGCTTAGTAAATTTACAATAGCTGTTACTGTGTTTGTTCCTGGTAGTTGAACTCTAGTTATTGCTGGGATTCTTATGCGTAATTATACCTTTGTTGTTGGTGGGTTTGTTCCTGGTCGTTGTACCATAGATGTTGCTGGGTTTGTTTTATGTAGTTGTACCATAGTTGTTGTTGAGGTTGTTCTAGGTAGTTGTACCATAGATGTTGCTGGGTTTGTTTTATGTAGTTGTACCATAGTTGTTGTTGAGGTTGTTCTAGGTAGTTGTTCCATAGATGTTGCTGGGTTTGAGTAGTTGTTGCTGCGTCTGTCATGTGTAGCTGTTCTGTAGTTGTTGCTGGGTTAGTTCCTCGTTGGTATTGTAACGTAGTGTTTGCTGTGTTGGTTTCTGGTAGTTGTACCATAGTTGTTGGTTCCAAGGGGTTGTCATAGCCAGGGGGTGGTAATGGGGGACGAGCTCCCATGACCTATAAAATGCTCCTATACGGCATGCGTCTCCAATAACCTCTGACAACCAAGTCCAACTCCTGGCCTGCACGGGTGGCTTAGTCTTTAAGTCCGGCGGAACTGCTTTTACCGACAGGAGAAGGGGCGAGGGCGTGCCTCTGGCGTCTTAAAACCAGCTGCTCCGGGAAGATGGGACTCGATAGCCTGGGAAGGCAGCCCATCTAGGGGAAGGAAAACCCTGATTTTAAACCTCCGCTGCCTTGCGGCCACACCCTTTTTTTGGGAAAGGCTTCAGGAGTCAGATTCGAGGAAAAATCCGGAGTTGGAGCCCTTAAGGCAGTTCGTTGTTGACGTCATTCACCTTCCTTCTTATGATGTCTTCAACGAAACCATTGGAGAAGCCATTGTTGACTAGGACCTGCCTTACCCTACACAGTTCTTCATCGACTTGCTTCCATCCTGAGCTGTGGCTGAGAGCACGGTCGACATAAGCGTTAACGACACTCCTCTTGTACCTGTTTGGGGAGTCACTGTTGACATTGAGGCACATTCCTATGTTTGTTTCCTTAGTGTAGACTGCAGTGTGGAAACCTCCTCTCCTTTCCATGACTGTTAAATCTAGAAAGGGCAGCTTCCCATCCTTCTCCATCTCGTAAGTGAAACGCAACACAGAATTCCGCTCAAATGCCTCCTTCAGCTCCTGCAGATGTTTGACATCAGGTACCTGTGTAAAAATGTCGCCAACATACCTGCAGTATATTGGCCATTGTTTCGTGTTCTGTCTTGTGTTGAAAGTTTGTTTTCACCTCATCCAAAACTGTTGTAACATATCACCTCACCCAAATGCAGGTATAAAATCAAAGCTGTTTAAACTCTGTTTAGTGTTTGCAGGATATAGTTGTGTGTGTGTAAACTAAAGTCTTTGAAAATGTAATAAGTTATTACGAAACGCGTTCAAGTGTCGCGTCAAACTAGAAATAAAAATGAATTTTGGAGTTATTAAATTTTGGAATTATTAAATATGACCAAAAAAATAAGATTAATAATTCTAACACGAATTTTCTCTATGTTTCTTATGTGTCTTTTCAATGTTGATGGTAATTGAAAAATCAATTCTCCAAAACTCATTTTTATTTCTAGTCTGACGCGACACTTGAATGCGTTTCGTAATAACATATTACATTTTCAAAGACTTTTAGTTTACACACACACAACTATAACCTGCAAACACTAAACAGAGTTCTTACTATGCAAAGATTTAAACAGCTTTCATCTTTCATTTTATACCCGCATTTTGGGTGAGGTGATATATTACAACAGTTTTGGATGAGGTGAACAAAACTTTCAACACAGGATAGAACACGAAACAATGGGTATTGAAGGTAAGAATGGAAGTAACTGCAGAGGGCCTATTGCCCCATATTTCTTGATGCTTCTATATTGAAGTGGAGTCTTGAAGTGGGTAGAATATAGCTGTGTATTAATTGGCTGTTGATTGCTGGTGTTGACTTCTTGATGTGTAGTGCCTCGCAGATGTCAAGCCGCCTGCTATCGCTGTATCTATCGATGATTTCTGTGTTGTTTGCTAAGATTTGCAGTCTCCGTGGTGTAGTGGTAAGACACTCGCCTGGTGTTCCGCGAGCGCTATGTCATGGGTTCGTATCCTGGCCGGGGAGGATTTACTGGGCGCAAATCCTTAACTGTAGCCTCTGTTTAACGCAAAAGTAAAATGTGTACTTGGATGAAAAAACGATTCTTCGCGGCAGGGGATCGTATTTCAGGGACCATAGGATTAAGGACTTGCCCGTAACGCTACGCGTACTAGTGGCTGTACAAGAATGTAACAACTCTTGTATATATCTCAAAAAAAAAAAAAAAAAAAAAAAATTCTCTGGTGATGGTCTGGTTGTGGGAAGAGATTATATGTTCCTTAATGGAGCCCTGTTGCTTATGCATCGTTAATCGCCTGGAAAGAGATGTTGTTGTCTTGCCTATATACTGAGTTTTTTGAGGCTTACAGTCCCCAAGTGGGCACTTGAAGGCATAGACGACGTTGGTCTCTTTTAAAGCGTTCTGCTTTGTGTCTGGAGAGTTTCTCATGAGTAGGCTGGCTGTTTTTTTGGTTTTATAGTAAATCGTCAGTTGTATCTTCTGATTTTTGTCTGTAGGGATAACGTTTCTATTAACAATATCTTTCAGGACTGTTATAAATAATAAATGTGTGTGGGGCTTCTATGGGGGACTGGTACTATTAAGGGGTAAGGGTAGTTAGAAGACAAGAGTATCAAATATGGGAGAGCTAAAAGGCCCGGCCCCCAAAATAAACTATCCACAGTAGTAATAACTTGCTACTAGACCATATATGTTAGTCTAAGGGTTGATCAATGCACTCCCACACAGGAAGAAGGGATACTCTGTAATTCATGTACTTATTTATTAACCCCCTAACAACCCCCCATATACACTCACACCAATAACAATAATAATAATAACTTTACCACACTATCTTACGTTAAAAGCCTTGGTCCTCATAGGCAGGATACAAGGTTTACACTAATAACAAGCTAGGGTAAAGTACTACTGGATAAGCACTGAAGCTGGATGCAGCTTAGGGTAGTGAGACCATGTGGTACCCTAATACAAAACACAACACTTAGGGTTACCCAAAACACTGGCAACTACTACCCCCAGGTCTCACCAATCGTTACTACCAGAGTAGGTACACTTAGAAATCATACAATACTTAACTTAATGGTACAGGAACTTAAGGTAAGGGAAATAAGTAAGAGGAGAAGGGAGGAGAGTAGGGATGCAGCCACAGAGTAGGTCTCGTGCCCACGAATGCCAGCCAGAGAAGAAGGCTCCTAGCGACCAGCTAGGCCTCCCGCATGTCGTGGTGCCGGAAGGAGCCTAATTGATCGTGCAGCTAAGCACATTAAAGATCTTCCCCTATGCAACGTATTGTTACTTTACAAATGATTAGAAAGTATTAGTAAGCAAAGTTGGTGCCTATGTTATTATTTAATAATCAACCCCCCAGCTCAGTCTTTAAATGCTCTTTGAGAAACAAGAATAGTCTTACGTCTGGCAGGGAAGATACAAACAATTGCCGCTCGTGATGCACTCAACTGTACTACCAGAAAGTTTAATAGCTCAATTTTGACCTCTGTTTTCCACTGGAGAACCCAGGGTCGTAAGACTCCTCCCCCCTTCAGAGAGAAAAAAAAATGTGACTACTAGAATAGTAGTCATATTTTTTTGTAAGAGTATACAGAGAATAAAAAGAAAAAACATATGAAAAAACAAAAATTCAATCAAAAACAACAATTTCTCTGCAAGAAACATACAAAGGAGTTCTCTGAAAAAAAAAAACACAAAAAAAAACAGGGAAGTAAATAAATTGGACACGGATTATTTAATGTCACAGGAGAACCTAAAAAAAAAAATTAACTAAAGCATGACAGTTGGTAAATGGCTTTCTGTGGCTCAGATGAATGTTATTCAGGCAACCGGGACAGAGCGTCGGCTATCACGTTGAGTCTGCCCGGCAGGTGGGTAATGGAAAGATTGAAGTCCTGTAGGTACAACGCCCACCTGAGGATGCATTTATTCTTACCCTTCATCTGAGTCAGGAAGACTTGTGGGTTATGGTCCGTGTACACTTCCACTATATTACCTGTGAGGTAATCTTCGAACTTTTTACATGTTAACACTAGCGCCAACGCCTCTTTTTCTACCACTGAATAATTGCGTTGCGCCTTGTCGAATTTCACAGAGTAATAATATACTGGGTGTTCCACCTGATCATCCCCAGTTTGCAACAACACTGCACCAGCACCCGAGTCAGATGCGTCAACATGAATTTTAAACGGTCCGTAGAACCTTGGACTAGCAAGCACTGGGGCGGAAGCTAAGATCAATTTCAAATTTTTAAATGCCTCTGCACAGTCTGATGACCACTTAAATTTAACGGCTTTCCGCAAAAAGTCTGTGAGAGGAGTGGCAACACTGGAAAAGTTCTGACAAAAACGTCGATAGTATGCACACATACCGATAAATCTTTGAACGTCCTTTTTAGACTTTAGTACTGGATACTCCAGAATGGCACTGATTTTATCTTGCCGAGGTAACACTTTTCCTTGGCCCACTTCATAACCGAGGTACGTCACTGTGCCTTGGCCAAAATGACACTTTTTAGCATTTAAGGTAAGATTTGCCCTTTTCAAGATTGCAAACAACTGGCGTAACCTAGCTATGTGGTCAGCCCAATTACTGTCAAAAAGCACGATATCATCTAAATACGCCCGACAATTTGGCACCTTAGCGAGCAGAGAGTTCATGAGTCTCTGGAACGTGGCAGGGGCATTACGCAAGCCGAATGGTAACACACTGGAACTCACTCCCTAGTGAATTGAAAAACTGTAAAACTTTTGCCTTATTTAAAAGCAAAACCAAAAAGTACCTAACTTCATCTATTTAGTTTCCTACACTGAGCTTTAAATTTGCTCTGTACCTAGTGGTACCCAATCTCCTAATTTTTATGTAATATCAAACAACCTTATCATTGTGTTCATTGCTGTCTTCTTTTATGTGCTAGCCATATGCTGTATTGTGACTACCAATTTTTGTCAACTACCATTCAAGCTGTCATTGCAATCAATCTTATATTGTTTCTGCTGTATTGTGCCTACCAATTTGTTGTCAACTACCATTTTAAGCTGTCATTGCAATCAATCATAGCTACCTATGTGCTTTAATATACTGTACCTATAATTTTCTTTCATCTTTTTTTTTTTCATTCCATGTAATCTGTTATCATTTTTTTGTCTATAAATTTTGCAAGTATTTACCTCCTTAAAATTTTCTTAGATTAAGGACCTGCCCGAAACGCTGCGCGTGCTAGTGGCTTTACAAGACTGTAATTACCATAATTGTATCCTCACATTCCTTATGTACATTCTTGTATATGCATAAATAAATAAATAATAAACTTGATACTCAAAAACACCCTCAGGTGTCACGAACGCAGTTAGTTGTTTAGCACGTTCAGTGAGTGGGATTTGATAATACCCCCTCGAGAGGTCAAATTTCGAGACGTACTTGGCATTTCCCAGCTCGTCGATGCAGTCCTCGAGGAGGGGCAGCGGATAGGCATCCACAATGGTCACCTTGTTGAGCTGCCGATAGTCGGTGCATAATCGCCAGGAGCCGTCTGGTTTGGGGATCAAAAAGCAAGGCGAGCACCAAGAGCCCTGACTCGGCCGGATGAGGCCGTGCTGGAGCAAGAAGTCGACCTCCTTCCGTACGATGGCCTTCATTTCTGGACTCATCCGATAGGGTTGAAGGCGAATGGGAGTGTAGTCCGTCAACTCGACATCATGGCAAATGGCATCAGTCTGGGTCGGGACCTCCCCGAACAGACTGGAGAATTCATCAACCAACGACTGCACCTCTTCACGTTGGGCCATCTGCAAATGGGACAGTCCTTCCTCCACAGCATTCACAGAACTAGAATTATTGAAAATGAGATTAGTTGGGTCCCCAGAACAATCATCCCCTCTCTCACTGGAAATGGAAACATTGGTTAGTGCAATGGGCCTGGGGCCCTGGAACTTCTTCAGCCGATTTACATGTACGAGCATTACCTGGTTACGTTTGTCAGAGTGCCTCACTTTGTACGTGAGGTCCCCAGTCTTTTCTGTCACAATGTAGGGGCCTTCGTACTTGTGGGACATAGTGTTCCCTAGTCGAGGCTTTAATACCAGGACAGGGTCGCCAGGCTGAAATACCCGTAACTTAGATTTAGCATCGTTATGTTCTTTCATCTTTTCTTGGGCCTTGCCAAGATACTTTAATGCAGCCGCCTTGCAGTCCTTGAGTCTCTGGTGATGTTGCGCAAAGAAAGCCGAACCTTTGGTTAACGTTACGTTTCCTAACAGATTCTCCTGTAACATTTGCAAGGGTCCACGAACTTTATGGCCAAAGACTAACTCAAAAGGAGAACAACCCAGTGAACTTTGTAATCCCTCTCTAGCCGCAAACAAAACATACGGTAAATTCTCATCCCAGAAGGTGTGGGAACTCTCGCACGATGTCTTCAACATCTGCTTCAGAGTTAGATGGAAACGTTCAATTACCCCCTGACTCTGTGGATGGTATGGGCTGGAAACCTTATGAGTTATTCCATGTTCCTTACAAAATTGCTCAAAAATATCAGACTTAAAATTAGTACCATTGTCAGTTTGCACGACCCGAGGCAGTCCAAAAGTGGAAAAAAATTGCAACATACGAGCAACAACAGTTTTTGCTCGGATGTTCCTTACAGCAAAACCCTCTGGGTAACGAGTAGTGATACACATCATTGTGATTAGGTAAATATTACCAGACTTAGTTCTAGGTAATGGTCCAACACAGTCCATTACCACATGAGAAAATGGTTCCTCTGGCACGACAATAGGCCTTAGAGGAGCTTTAAGTGGAGTCTGGTTTGGTTTCCCAACCAGTTGACAAACATTACACGCATTACAAAATTTTGCCACATCGCTTTTCAGCTTGGGCCAGAAAAAATACTTTAAAATTTTGTGATACGTAATATTAATACCTTGATGTCCCCCCATAGGATCATCATGAGCAGCTGCCAAAACTCTTTCTCTATAGCAGGTCGGCAACATAACCTGGTGGACTACCTCCCACTCATTTGACAAGGGAGCACTCTGTGGTCTCCATTTTCTCATCAAAATCCGATCATTGTAGTAGTACCCAGTTGCTGCATCTACAATTTTCTCCATAGAGACAGCTGTCTCATGACAATCTGCAAGAGTGGGGTCAGCCTTCTGTAACTCACTCAAGGAGGCATCTAGGCCTTGGTCAGATGCTATTGGCCGAGGCTCAACAGTGTTCTCCTCCACCTCCCCACTACTCTCGGTAGATGGCGGTGGCAGGCTCTCCACAATGTCCTCGGCCACGTCATCGAGTCGGGCCATGAATGTGTCCGCGAGGTCCACTTGGTTTTCACCACTCGGAAAGCTCCTCGTGACCTCGGGATTTACCACCTTGGCAAGCACAGGGCTGCCCTTACATTTAAGTCCCATAGACCTGGTCACTGCGCACGCAGGGTACACAACATTATCCTCTGCGGCGGGTGGATCCAGGCAAACCTTAGGGGTAGGCAACATAATAGGCAGTCTGGAGTCCCCTACCTTATCCCCTGCTAAATCATTACCAACTATTACATCAACATTAGGGAAAGGTAGGTATGAAGTGACTCCGACTGTACAAACACCCTTGTGGAAATCAGATTCCAGGGTAACCTTATGGAGGGGTACTGCTCGAGTATCACTAGTGACACCCTCGACCAGTACCACCTCTCCAGTGTCGAGAGTGTTAGCACCTTGCAACGCACTCTCTAAAATTAAAGTCTGGATGGCACCGGTGTCTCGGAAGATCACCACGTCCTTCCAGGAAGAACCCTCAGACAAAAGTAGTCTCCCTTTCGATAAGAATAAGGTAAGCAAGTCCAACCACTGTGGGTTGGAGGTCTTACTCCCTAACCCTTCCGAAGGCCTCAAGCCCTGTGTCACAACTAGAGCATTGGGTCTTTTTTCCAGGTACAGTTGCCAACAATGGCTAATAGTGTGGTTTGGACGATTACAGTGACCACAAAAACGTCGGGGAGAAGAGACATTACTAACAGAATTACCCTTCGGTTCACCCTTAGGTGCCGTGAGGCTAGACACTTTAACAGGGTTAGTTATGTCTGAAACAGAAGGTGCATTAGGTAAAGGGTTAGAATGAGCTGGTCTGGACTGGCTGTGGGTATAAGTTTTGCTACTCTGTGGGGTATAATTATTTTTATTGGGCCTTTTGCTCGCCAATTGGTAGTTTTCTGCCAACTTGGCCAAATCCCCAATTTTAGAATTTACCTCTACCCTTCCTCTAATGTAATGCGAAACATTCTCTGGCATAATATCTATAAAATGTTCCATTAAAATTAAGTTCCTGAGAGCCTCGTATGTTTCGGCTTTCGCCGAGCGAATCCATCTATCAAACAATCAAATTTGATCGTTAACAAATTCAATGAGCGGTTGGTTGTGAGTAGGCCTAAGGTTGCGATAAACTTGGCGGTGAGCTTCAGGAGTAATTTCATATGCCCGCAAAATACATTCCCTGACTATATCATATTCGAAACACTCGTCGTCAGGCATGTTTATAAAAATATCTTGTGCTTTACCCCTAAGTCTTCCCTGTAGGATTTTCACCCACTCTTCCTTTGGCCAGTTCATGGACATGGCCAATCTCTGAAAATGGTTGAAAAACCTTTCAGGGTCTGACTCGGAAAATTCAGGCAAATTATGCTTTTTCTCATAATGCCTGGGGTTTGAATCCCCGGCAGGTGGAGGTCCAGTGGCATTCGCTCTAATTCTAGCCTCCTCGGTTTTGAGTCTTTGCTCCTCTAATTTTATTTTTGCTAACTCTAAAGCTAATTCTCTATCCCTATGAGTTGCACTTTCTGCTTGGCTAGGCTGGCATAAAGGTGTATCACTTGCCAATAGTTCTTCATCAATACAATGCTGTAATATTTCATTCACCAAAGTCCACTTTTTATCCACGTCATTTAATTCTAAGCCAAATTCCTTGCCTAACAATACTAAACTAGACTTGGTAAGTTTCTTTATCTCTACTGCTGAAGGCTCCATTGCCAGTTTCTGCATTTCAGATGACATCACTAATAATTTTAGCTCCCAGCCAAAGAAAAAATTAAAAAATAAAAATTGGAAAAAAAACAAAAATTTGCACGGCCCCTAACACAAGGCCACACTAACCTTAATCGTGAAGGGATCCAGCTGGGTGTCCAGTCAGTGCAAGAATGTCCTTTGCTAGAAGAGCTGGACCCTAGGCAAGCACACAACCGTTCTGCGGAAAACAAAAAATTTTAGTTTTGGCACTCAAGAATCTAATTTTTTACACTTATAATGTTCCTCCCAGACTGGCTAACCACTTGTTATAAATAATAAATGTGTGTGGGGCTTCTATGGGGGACTGGTACTATTAAGGGGTAAGGGTAGTTAGAAGACAAGAGTATCAAATATGGGAGAGCTAAAAGGCCCGGCCCCCAAAATAAACTATCCACAGTAGTAATAACTTGCTACTAGACCATATATGTTAGTCTAAGGGTTGATCAATGCACTTCCACACAGGAAGAAGGGATACTCTGTAATTCATGTACTTATTTATTAACCCCCTAACAACCCCCCATATACACTCACACCAATAACAATAAAAATAATAACTTTACCACACTATCTTACGTTAAAAGCCTTGGTCCACATAGGCAGGATACAAGGTTCACACTAATAACAAGCTAGGGTAAAGTACTACTGGATAAGCACTGAAGCTGGATGCAGCTTAGGGTAGTGAGACCATGTGGTACCCTAATACAAAACACAACACTTAGGGTTACCCAAAACACTGGGAACTACTACCCCCAGGTCTCACCAATAGTTACTACCAGAGTAGGTACACTTAGAAATCATACAATACTTAACTTAATGGTACAGGAACTTAAGGTAAGGGAAATAAGTAAGAGGAGAAGGGAGGAGAGTAGGGATGCAGCCACAGAGTAGGTCTCGTGCCCACGAACGCCAGCCAGAGAAGAAGGCTCCTAGCGACCAGCTAGGCCTCCCGCATGTCGTGGTGCCGGAAGGAGCCTAATTGATCGTGCAGCTAAGCACATTAAAGATCTTCCCCTATGCAACGTATTGTTACTTTACAAATGATTAGAAAGTATTAGTAAGCAAAGTTAGTGCCTATGTTATTATTTAATAATCAACCCCCCAGCTCAGTCTTTAAATGCTCTTTGAGAAACAAGAATAGTCTTACGTCTGGCAGGGAAGATACAAACAATTGCCGCTCGTGATGCACTCAACTGTACTACCAGAAAGTTTAATAGCTCAATGTTGACCTCTGGTTTCCACTGGAGAACCCAGGGTCGTAACAAGGACCCTTTCCTCCGTTTTATGAGCTGTGGAAAAGAAGTTCTTGTAAAATAGTCTAATAGGGGGTATAGGTGTTGTGTTAGTTGTCTCTTCAGAGGTTGCATGGCGTTTCACTTTCCTTCTTATGATGTCTTCAACGAAACCATTGGAGAAGCCGTTGTTGACTAGGACCTGCCTTACCCTGCAGAGTTCTTCATCGACTTGCTTCCATCTTGAGCTGTGGCTGAGAGCACGGTCGACATAAGCGTTAACAACACTCCTCTTGTACCTGTCTGGGCAGTCACTGTTGGCATTTAGGCACATTCCTATATTTGTTTCCTTAGTGTAGACTGCAGTGTGGAAACCTCAGCTCCTTTCCATGACTGTTACATCTAGAAAGGGCAGCTTCCCATTCTTCTCCATCACGTAAGTGAAACGCAACACAGAATTCTGCTCAGAATTCTGTAGTAGGGACCCATAGCCTCGGAGAAGAAAATAAAGAGTACTCAGAGAAGACCTCATTCTGGCAGCTCCTGCGACGTTGCTGGAACCATGTGTATTGGCATTTGCCTTTCTATGCCCCTGTTACCTAGCAGTAAAATAGGTACCTGGGTGTTAGTCAGCTGTCACGGGTTGCTTTTTGGGGGTGGAGGCCTGGTCAAGGACCGAGCCGTGGGGACACTAAAAAGCCCTGAAATCATCTCAAGATAACCTTCTATTGGATAATTTCAGCAACGTGGAGAGGGAGGACCTGCTGTATGGGTAACAGCTTCTCCTCCATATCTACCTACCCAGGCTTTATGCCCTGTCAGGGCGCAACTCCATGGTCTATAGACTGAAGGATGCTTACTACCGAAGTTATTGCTGGGTTTGTTTTAGGTAATTGTTCCATTGTGTTTGCTGGGTTTGTTCTGTGTAGTTGTTCTGTAGGTTCTTTTGTGTAGTTGTTCCATACTTGTTGCTGCATTTGTTTGGTGTAGTTGTACCGTAGTTGTTGCTGGGATTGTTTTGTGTCGTTGTTCTGTATTTGTTGCTGGGTTTCTTTTGTGTTACTGTTCCGTAGATGTTGTTAGGTTTGTTCTGTGTAGTTGTCCCGTAGTGGTTGCTGGGTTTCTTTTGTGTAGTTGTTTCATAGATTTTGCTTTTTTTTAGTTGTACCGTAGTTGTTGCTAGGAACTTTTGTGTAGTTGTTCCATAGTTGTTACTTGGTTTGTTCCTGGTATTGTAGTTGTTGCTGGGTTTGTTCTTGGCAGTTGTACCATAGTTGTTGCTGGGTTTGTTCCAGTTAGTTGTACTGTAGGTGTAGTTGTTGCTGGGTTTGTTCCTGGGAGTTTTATCGTAGTTGTGGCTGTTTTTGTTCCAAGTAGGTGTACCGTATTTGTTGCCGGGTTTGTATTAGGTATTTTTCCATAATTGCTGCTGGGTTTGTTAGCTTCTTGTTGCTGTGTTAGTTTAGAACTCTTACAGTAGTTGTTGTTGGGTTTGCTTAGTACTTATACAGTAGTTGTTGTTGGGTTTGCTTAGTACTTATACAGTAGTAGTTGTTGGGTTTAAGATTTCATAGGCAATTGCTGAACATGGACAAGCACCCAGTGATGGGGAATGACATCAAAGTATCATGGCTAGATTCTCCTAGATTGTCCTTTTTGACCCTTTCCAGAAAAAGGAAAAAAATAAGTTTATTAAGCATTTGCAAACGAATTGAAACACATTAGATGATATAATTTTGAAGTTAGAAATAAGCAACAGAACAGCTAACAAAATATTTGTTCAAGCAAATTCCTTTCAATTTGTTTTGGGGAACTGGGATAAGTGTTAAAAACTATAATCAAGAGTGTTAATTATATTACAGCGAATGCTTTGAAAGAAAAAAATTCTGAATTTGCTGAACGATGTGTACACAGTGTTCATATGTGTACATAGGAATACTTGTGTACAATAATATTCTTTGACTTAGTACAGCTTCTGTCCTTAAACGATTTTTTTGAGTGGCCGAAGTTTGTCTGTTTTTCACGAATGAAACGTTTTCTTGTCAAGATTTATCTGACGTTGAGTAGAGTTGTAGACTGATGTTTTTCACAGATTCCTCCTCACATTTTTGTTTCCATCGCTAAATTACAGATATCTGGCAAGATAATTCATGTTTATTTCCAAAAGCCTTTGAAATCAAAAGGAAAATTTAAAACATAATGCTGGCAATGTCACTTTTAAATATTTACCGAATCTAAATAAAACACACAAGACGGTCTTGAAATTCACGAGAAAACAGACATTCAGAGCCTTCAAATGATATATTCCAGAATCAATTAATCAACTGCTGTTCAATCATTTTAAGATTTTCTTAATTCAGGTCTTTGAAGAAACTGGGGAAACTCATTGTGAGCAACTGTGTAACACTGGATTAACTTAATTTGCAACGCTGCAAATAACTGATGTACAAAGCAGCTCAATATGGAGGCAAAAATTTTACTTTTTATTTTTTAGTTAGGTTTACACGGATAGCTATGAATTTGTTGTTTATAGCTAAACATGAAAATACTGAATGAGATCTGTTAGTGACTGGATTAATTAATGCCGAAAATGAGATTTTGAAACTCTAGAATTCCATTTCTGAAATCCTTGACAGTCTAAGAGATCTCACATGACAGAATTACAAGATTTTTATTGAAAGTGATGAACTTTGTCAAGTGTAATTATAGGAGTACAGTTGCTGATGAAACTATAGTCGTTTAGAACAGCTCCCATAACAACCAATTATACTCCAAATATAAGATTGTCACTCTGGTTATAAGATAGGTTATCATTGGTGCGGTAGTAACGGTCTCCTCAACCCATCCTCGTGTTTAAATAGTAATTCTTGTAACTTTGTCCACCATAGTACAAATATTGATGTACTAAGCAATTAGATAGTAGAATCTGGTACTATTCACTTTACAGTCGGAAAAAATGAAGCTGGGGACAAACTTAAATATACCTGGGCCTAGTATAGCCCCATTATGTACTATATTAGGCCTTATATAGCGTGTATTAGGCCTAGGGAGGTTAGATTAGGTTGTCTTCGTATTTAAGTTTTTTGTTATTATTATATCTATTTATTTTCTTTATCTTTTGTATTTATGTTAACATAAAGACAAAACATTTTCTGGTTTGTCCAAATTCAATAGTACAGATTTCTACTTTCTAATTACGATGTACATCGCTATATGTTGTATGGTCCTCATCCTTCCTATAAGTACTACCAAGACAGGAAGATGGGCTGCTCACTCAGAGTAAAATAAATATTAATTAATATTTTTTAAGTTTTTGCTTTATTATTTATTTGCTTTATTTAAATGTTTCCTTAACCTTATTTTTTGAGGTATATAATATTAATCAAAGCTAATTTCAAGTTTATATTTCTTGTTGCTCTTAAAATAATATTTATAAGTTATGTTATTGTTCAATTGTCTTATAAAGAAACATTAATATTAATCGTTTGTTTAACAGGATTTCTAAAAAGCTTTAATTTATTTCAATGTGTTTTTTGTGTTATTAGTAAAACAACATATAAAGACTTAAGTAAGCAACAGGACTCCTTTTATTTTAGCTCATTGTTATTGTTACTAATTCATCAGTTTTTTTCTTGAGTATTACTAGTTATTAATAACAATCAATTCGTAAAGTTGTTCCACATGAAACAACTTGGTCGCCTCATCAGATGCCTTTAGGAGTACTAACAAGCATCTTGTTTCTTTCTCAAAATTATTATCAATTTGGCCACTCTTAAAATAAGGCCGCCGATCGTACTAGTGTTAAATAATAATTATGAAAATAGATCTTACAGTTGCAACAAAAATGCCATAAATTTGGAGTTGGATAATAAAAATATTATTGTTCACATTAGCATTGTTTAATCAATTATCTGTGATTAACATTGTGCAACACTTTTGGAAATTTGGTGCAACAAAGGTCATTGGACAACTATTATGTTTTATATATTATAACTCATTTTATAGCTTGCATTGACTAAATATGACTAAATACGGTTAATGTGAAATACACTCGTATGTGCCGTGGAATAATTATATCTGATTATTATTGACATTTACTGTGCATTTACTGAATAAGTTTTGTTCATAAAACAGTCACATAGTTTACGGCGTAAACTTCAAGGGGAAAGCCTAGTTGCTATGATGCATCGCTGTTATATATTGCCCGAGTTTAAGGTTTCCATTGCAAAAGAACGTTGTTTTATAGCAAAACTCAAACAATTTCTAGCTAAAAACATTAAAAATGGACCTCAAGTATTTCGACATTGATAGCCTGCTGGTGGATAGGGATGGGACGGGGCGCGGTAAAATCGTCCACAAGCGTTTCGACAAAGCTTATTTTCTAGTTGTCAAAACCGTATATATCATTAGGCTAGGCTGTATTACCCGTTAGGCTGTATTAGACTGTATGTGTTGTTAGGATGTATCAGGCTTGGTTGGGTGAGGTAAGGCAGATTTGGGTGGGGTTAGGTAGGTTTTAAAATCCATTGGCGAACCGTCGTTTGTATATGACTTGTATCCGGTTGGTCTCTCTCAATTGGTCCAAGGGTCGGAATGGGGGAGTTTTACCCGGTCCCAACACTCGTGATCTCGTTTTCTGTTCATCCGGAACCCCAACATTGAGACATATATTGGTCAAGATTCAAGTATGGACAATTTGTTGTGTAAGCTACCCTGCGTGTTAAAAAAAACAGTATTAGACATCGATTATGTAACATTAATTAACACTTACTAATATAATATGCAACGAAACAGCATGAGCAATAGCAGACAAAAAAACTCTGAGATTGTAATCTAGAGAAGTATTTCCTACTAACCAGGCTGAGTATCCGGTCCCCTTGCCATTCCAACTCTCTTTCTCTTGGATGATAATTTGTGCACATTTTAGATCATCGCCCACGTTGTTGTCCAGGAGACCTGAAATAGTCCTTTCAGGTTAATCAGCAATCTAAGGTCATAATTCAAACGTATTTTGGTTATTAGATTATGAAATAATATCAGTTCACACTCTAGATTAACGAAACTGGCAGAACAGGGATACTTATACAGTAGGTATACTGACAGGTATACCACAATTCTTGGTGTATATATATTTTCAATATACACTTGCTGGTTGGTCTTTAATTAATTGTGGCTGTGTTAATAACCCTCCAGAGGTTGACTGGTATAAAGCCCAACATGAAACACACTTTTCTCTCTCTCTCTCTCTCTCTCTCTCTCTCTCTCTCTCTCTCTCTCTCTCTCTCTCTCTCTCTCTCTCTCTCTCTCTCTCTCTCTCTCTCTCTCTCTCTCTCTCTCTCTCTCTCTCTCTCTCTCTCTCTCTCTCTCTCTCTCTCTCTCTCTCTCTCTCTCTCTCTCTCTCTCTCTCTCTCTCCTCTCTCTCTCTCTCTCTCTCTCTCTCTCTCTCTCTCTCTCTCTCTCTCTCTCTCTCTCTCTCTCTCTCTCTCTCTCTCTCTCTCTCTCTCTCTCTCTCTCTCTCTCTCTCTCTCTCTCTCTCTCTCTCTCTCTCTCTCTCTCTCTCTCTCTCTCTCTCTCTCTCTCTCTCTCTCTCTCTCTCTCTCTCTCTCTCTCTCTCTCTCTCTCTCTCTCTCTCTCTCTCTCTCTCTCTCTCTCTCTCTCTCTCTCTCTCTCTCTCTCTCTCTCTCTCTCTCTCTCTCTCTCTCTCTCTCTCTCTCTCTCTCTCTCTCTCTCTCTCTCTCTCTCTCTCTCTCTCTCTCTCTCTCTCTCTCTCTCTCTCTCTCTCTCTCTCTCTCTCTCTCTCTCTCTCTCTCTCTCTCTCTCTCTCTCTCTCTCTCTCTCTCTCTCTCTCTCTCTCTCTCTCTCTCTCTCTCTCTCTCTCTCTCTCTCTCTCTCTCTCTCTCTCTCTCTCTCTCTCTCTCTCTCTCTCTCTCTCTCTCTCTCTCTCTCTCTCTCTCTCTCTCTCTCTCTCTCTCTCTCTCTCTCTCTCTCTCTCTCTCTCTCTCTCTCTCTCTCTCTCTCTCTCTCTCTCTCTCTCTCTCTCTCTCTCTCTCTCTCTCTCTCTCTCTCTCTCTCTCTCTCTCTCTCTCTCTCTCTCTCTCTCTCTCTCTCTCTCTCTCTCTCTCTCTCTCTCTCTCTCTCTCTCTCTCTCTCTCTCTCTCTCTCTCTCTCTCTCTCTCTCTCTCTCTCTCTCTCTCTCTCTCTCTCTCTCTCTCTCTCTCTCTCTCTCTCTCTCTCTCTCTCTCTCTCTCTCTCTCTCTCTCTCTCTCTCTCTCTCTCTCTCTCTCTCTCTCTATATATATATATAATATATATATATGTATATTATATATATATATGTATCCCCTATACCAGATAGTGAGGGGGTGTACATCCTTCGACCTGCCCAGGAGGGTGGGTCAGCTGTATTGCCTCGGCTCGGCCCTCGCCGGTACTAGCCACACAGTACCATGGCCTTCAAAGTTAAGGCACGGTTCCTAGAGGACCACGCTTTCGGACGAGAAGAAATTCTCAACGTTCTCAAAGCCACCACCAACACAGTACCAGACGACATCCAGCAGGACGACGAAGGTATCGTCCTCTCTTACTCGACCGGAGACGACCTGGAACACCTGTTCACACCTGCTGCTACATCTGCACTCTATGATGCGGATATTACCCTCATCCAACCACGACGCTTTCAAGCTCAACGAACCATCTTTGCCAGGAGAGTAAGCTCATGGATCACCGAGCACGAGGTGGACGTTATCCTGAACAGTATCAACAGGGAAAACGAAAACATGACAGCTGTCTCAGCAAAAATCATCGCCAACAACAACGACACTCGCTCCACCTTGAAAGTGACCTTCACTACAGCTGCCGCAGCGGACCAGGCCACCACCACAGGATTTAGGTGCTTAGGCATCAATACTCCACCAGCTTCAGTGCACAAGGAACGTTTTTACGAGGTAAGCCAGTGCTACAAGTGCTACCAGTACTCACACGTGACCAGGAAGTGCCCCCAAAGTGTAAACAAGTGTAGTGTCTGTGCCAAGGACCACCATTATAAACAGTGTCGCGCCGATATCACGTGTTGTGTAGTGTGCGGTGGTGACCATATTGCTATTTCTCATTTGTGTCCTGTGCGACAGGAAGAAATTAAGAAGCTCTTGACAGCTGGACGAGCTTCCGCAACTGCTCGTGCTCAGTCACCATTCAACATGCAAGCCGCCATTTTCCCGGAGCTCCCGGGGGAAGGAGTAGCCGCCCACCAACGTACCAACCAATGGGGACCCGGCATGCAGTCCGGCAGCCAACCAGCTGCCCAATCACAGACCCAGCCTCCACCTCCACCACCAGGCTCCTCCCATTCGTCGACTCAGACTTCGCCACGGCAGTTGCCGGTTACTGTTACCGACCTTAGCACTGCACATGCTCTCACGAAACTAGTGAGCGACATTACTGGTTCCAACTACCGAGAATTTGTGAGGATTCTAAATATCGTCTACAAGGCTAACGGACTCCAGACCATCATCGTACCTGACGAAGTCTTCCCCACCTCTGCCTCAGCTTCCACTTCAGTAACTGAGCCGGAAATCACTGTAAACGCTGCCGCACTTGTTGACCTACTGTCTGCCACTGTTCCACCCACCACTCCAGTTGCTGCTGACCCTACACCAGACCCAGTAGAGGCTGTTAGTCTCTCCACACAAGACAACGACCCTCCTGCTCCTGTTTATGCGTCTTACAATTGCCCTAGAGACCTGAAGTTTAATATTTCTCAGAAACGTGTCACAGCTCGGGAGTGGAACATCGACTACGAAAACGGACTGAACGATGACGGAACCCGCAGAGAGTTTTGGTACGTTGAGGCTGACACAGTTCGTTACTGCACTGATGTTACCATGCTCCACCCTGCCATTATTGACCCTCAATACTACGTGAAATATCCGAAACACGCCGCTATGATAAAGAAAGAAATTCAAGAACGAACGGGCAATGAACTTTCAACCCAGCAGAGTCAACCAACACCTCTTCATACCAAACCTTCAGGGATCACTGTGCTAGTCCCCGACCCTTCAAACCCATTGTCGGATGATGCTCCAGCTCCTGGTCCAGCCTCGGACATTGCTGTGAACGATACTGTACCTACTGCAGCTGCAACATCTGCTCCTGGCATGGTAGCAACCCAGAAGCCGACGACTTCTCATCCACCATCTCCTGTTACATCTCCACCCATAGTACATACATCCACTGAACCTTCTACATCTGCAGTAAGTCCTACCGCTGCTACTAAACCATCAGGAACACTACTTCCAAGACCCACATCTGGTATGTACTCATCTGACTCATCAGATGAGGATGTCTCTGTGGGAACGACATCTCCACCTTCACAGAAATACAACTATTCATCTGCCGATTTTCTTTATGACGCTATTGATCCCACAGCAATGTCAACACGAAGTCGGACCGCCAAGAAAGACAAGCCGAAAACAAAGACCAAAGATCAGACCTTGCTCCCACCATCAAGAAAGAAGTAAACCAATGAAGTAATCAACCTTCAATTACCATCAACTGCCAGCTGCTTGCGTTCCTGGCCTCTGCGTGGACTGCAAATGACGCCCTACTCAATTCTACTTCCATCTACTCAAGTTCTAATCCGCGGTGGTTGGGCCACCGATCTTTCATCTCCCCTCTTCACCTCATCTCCAGATCCTTGCTCAAGATTTCTGCAACCTCGCCCCGTTCTTCCATCCCCTGCTTGCCAGCTCTATGGACTTTTTAATCCGTTAATCCCGGCCATCACAAACCACAGTTGTTCACCATGGCTCGCACCAAGCAGACTGCTCGCAAGTCCACGGGAGGCAAGGCTCCTCGTAAGCAGCTGGCCACCAAGGCAGCACGCAAGTCTGCTCCTGCCACAGGGGGTGTGAAGAGAGCCTCACCGTTACAGGCCCGGAACGGTCGCCCTGCGTGAGATCCGTCGTTACCAGAAGAGCACCGAGTTGCTCATCAGGAAACTTCCCTTCCAGCGTCTGGTGCGCGAGATTGCCCAGGACTTCAAGACCGATCTTCGCTTCCAGTCGTCTGCCGTCATGGCTTTACAGGAGGCATCCGAGGCTTACCTGGTCGGTCTCTTCGAGGACACTAACCTCTGTGCCATCCACGCCAAGCGTGTCACCATCATGCCAAAGGACATTCAGCTTGCTCGCCGTATCCGTGGAGAGCGTGCATAAGCTAAATCGACCACCCTAGTATACACCAAACTCGGCCCTTCTCAGGGCCAAATATCCTTCTAAGGAGATTTCAGACATTCCTAGCATAATTTAGGTGTCATACATACATGTGATATCAATAAATCAAGTCATTTGTAGTACAACCTGTTCTCTTACAAACAAAACGCCGTCGCTTTTCACTCTTATGCACTGTCAAGGATCACCCCCCCCCCCCCCCCCAAAATAAAAATTGTCATACTGTACTAGAAATAAAAGCAGCTTGTATAAGTGACATATACTGTCCAGTCCTGTTTTATTCTGTTTTCGGTCCTCTGGCTTAATCTGTTAAGTTAGGAGATGACATTTTAAATTAACCGTTTTCTTGACATTTTCAAACCTAAGAGGGTGGCCTGCATAGTAATCCTAATGTGGAACATAACAATGAATCTCTAATCTCTAGAAAAAAGATACCGAGTGCTTATATGTGTTGAGAGAGAGAGAGAGAGAGAGAGAGAGAGAGAGAGAGAGACAGACAGGACAGACAGACAGACAGACAGACAGACAGACAGACAGACAGACAGACAGACAGACAGACAGACAGGCAGGCAGACAGACAGACAGACAGACAGACAGACAGACACTGAGAGAGAGAAACACACACAGACAGTTTCATAAATATTCTCATTTTATAGCTATTTGCTTTCAGTGACAGAGGTTTTTGTTATAATAGTATTGGTGTCTAACACTCACAATCTCTTTAGAAATTAAAGTGTGGCTCCAATGGAGCCGAGTTTGTTGGTTTGAGGCCAAGCCACCACCACAGGGCAGTAAGTAAGCCGTTTACTTGGAGGAGGTGTACTTGGTGACGGCCTTAGTGCCCTCAGAGACGGCGTGCTTGGCCAGTTCTCCGGGCAACAGGAGCCTTACAGCCGTCTGGATCTCCCGACTGGTAATGGGTGGAACGCTTGTTGTAGTGGGCCAGGCGAGAAGCCTCGGCGGCGATGCGCTCGAAGATGTCGTTCACGAACGAGTTCATGATCGACATGGCTTTGGAAGAGATACCAGTGTCGGGGTGGACCTGCTTCAGCACTTTGTAGATGTAGATGCTGTAGCTCTCCTTCCTCCTGCGCTTCTTTTTCTTATCGCCCTTGGCAATGGCCTTCTGGGCCTTTCCGGCCTTCTTGGCAGCCTTTCCAGATGCCTTGGGTGGCATGATGATGCTCGTGCTGGCTGGCGTTGCGATACAATAATGAACTTTTGCGCAGAATCAGAATAATACAGGAGAAGATGCCCATAGGGGCGAGCTTGGAAGTGGGGACAGAAGAAGATAAGGGGGGGTGAGAGGAAGAAGATTTGTAAGAGAAAAAGTGCCAGGGCTAAACCCAGCTGCGTGTCGTTAGGTTGCGGCTTTCGAGGCAGGGACTCAGTCGGGTGTTTTCAGTGACAACATCGGGACATCACAAACTCACAACATCACAGTGATTGGCTCAAGAGCGTCAGGGCTGAACTTTTTTACGGATTGTTTGTGCTGGTTGTTGAGAGCTGAATATGTAATGATAGTGGATGCTGGGTGTTGAGAGCTAAAGTTTAACGAAATACAGAGTTAGGAAGAGGATCATGGATGGTAGAGAAGAGGTCATGATTGTTTCGTGGTAGTCTGAGAGTGTGTAGGAGAAAATCAATGTGTTGTTCATGATGAGTGAGTAGTCTATCGATTTGTTTGTCTGATAGAGTTTTCCAGTAGGTATTTAGGGCAGGAATGTTAGTACTTTCATGGAGACTTTGATTGGTATTTAACTCTTGCCATCGGGTGTTGAGTACCCATCTTAGTGCTCTGTTCTGTATTCTTTGAAGTTTTATTTTGTTAGTGCGTGCAGATAGAGAAAGAGCTAGTGGAGCGTATGTTAGGAGAGGTCTAATAAGTGCTTTGTAAAGGTGCATTTTTGTGTCAGGTTTTGCAAATCTAAGTCTGTATAGTTTCTTCATGGCTTGAAGAGCTATTGCATGTTTCTGTGTTATGTGTGTGTGAAAGAGTAGTTGTCGATCAAATGTGAGTCCCAGGACTGTGGAGGAGGGAGATACAGAGATGTAAGTAGGATTTTGAGTGTATGAATAGAGTTTGAGAGGAATTGGGCGAATAGTTCTTTTACAGAAAAAGTAGGTGATTTTAGATTTGCTGGAGTTGGTTTTTATACGCCATTTGTACTCCCACTCAGTGACAACATCAAGTTCTGTTTGTGCTCTGTTTGTTAGTGTATCAATGGTGTTGCTGGTGACAAGGTGAGAGACATCATCAGCATAACATATGGTTAATGAAGTGTGATGAACAGGGTCAGGAATGTCGTTTATGTATAGGATGTAGAGTGTTGGGGCAAGAACAGAACCTTGGGGAACACCGGCGTGTAAGTTGAAGTAGTCAGAGTGTTGTTGGAGGAACTTAATTCGCATTGTCCTATTGTCTAAGTAGTTCGAAAGAAGTTTGGTGGTGATAAGAGGAAGATTAAAGTTGTTGCATAGTTTGAATTTTAAGCCGTCATGCCAAACAGTGTCAAAGGCCTTCTCAACGTCCTTAGTGATGAGTGCAGTCTTAAGTCTTTGGTGCTGATTGATACTGAGGTAGTTAGTCATGATGTTTAAGGCGTCGTGAGTGGACCGGTGAGGCCGAAATCCAAACTGTTTGTTAGTGAGTAAGTCATTGTGTTCAAGGTGGGTTCTAAGTCTCTGGTTGATCAGCCTTTCAAAGACTTTGCCAAGTGTCTCTAGAAGGCTGATGGGTCTATAGTTCTTTGGGTCAGTGTGGGGTTTCCCAGGTTTTGGAATAAGAACGGCTGTGGCAGACTTAAAGTTGAGTGGAAAGTATCCAGAGGCAAGGGAGGCGTTGAATAGGTTAGTGATAGCAGTAATGATAGAGGCAGGGAGTTGTCTAAGAAGGATATGTCCAATGCCAGACGCACCAGGGGCTCTACGACGAGTGCCCATGAGAGCTGTCTTGACATCAGCTAGAGTTAGGGGAGTCTGTAGTTCAGTGTTTGAATTGAGATTTTCAAGGTGAATGAGGTCGTCTGGTGTAGTTGCTTGTCTATTTTGGTGTATCCAGTCTTCGACTATTTCAATGTTGGGGCGTGCAAATGGTTCAGGAGGATGTGGGTGAAAGATTTGTTCCCAGTGGTGTTTAAAAATGTTGAGAACTGCTTCAGGATCAGTGATTTTGTTGTTATTATGTAGAAGGTATTTAAACGGTGTGTGAGTTGATCCTTGTAATCGTTTGATTCGTTTCCAGAATTCTTGAGGTGTCAGTTTTCTGTATTGTTCTGCTTGTTCTATAAGGTGTTTCCAATGTTTTGTGTGATCTTCATCTAGGCTGTTAAGGATATGGTTTTTTAATGCTGTTAGGTCCCATAGTATTTGTCCATGTCGATGTATGTTTTGTAAGAATCTAGTGTGATAGCAAGCTAAGAGGCGTTTGGAGCGAATGGAGGGGGTGAAAGTGAAATGTGGTTTGTGTGCTGTTTTAGGAATGGAGATGTTTGCTGCATGAATGATGGTGTCTTGTATGTTGAGTGCTTGTGTGTCGATGTCAGTGTGATGTTTGTCATTGTATTCATAAGTGAGATCAGTGTCATCAATGTGTTGTTTGAACATGTCCCAGTTTGCCCTATGGTATGAGAATTGAGGAGTGCTGGGGATGAGAATAGGATTTGTGGAGACTGTGAGAATTAAGGGAATATGATCAGAGCCCGTAATGGGCCCTGGTGAAATGAAGTGTTGCAAGTTGCTGCCGTGTCTGTTGGTGAATATGAGATCAGGCCGGCCAGAACCTGTATGTGTGAAACAAGTGGGGAAATCAGGGCCAAGAAAGAATAGATGTTTTTGGGTGTATATTTGGTGAAGCTGTCTGCCATGCTGATTTGTGGTATTGTGGTGGAATGTAGGGTGTTGTGCATTGAGGTCTGCAAGCAGAAAAACAGGCAAGTGAGAGTTGTTGAAGAGAGTTATGAAATCTTGCATGGGAATGTCGGTGTTAGGACGGGTGTAGGTTGTGCAGATGATGAGAGACCCCATTTGTGTATGAACTTTAATGGCTAGGAAATGTTTGTGAAGCCAATGAGTGTGTAAGAGTTCGTGTTTGTATGAAGAACGGATGAGTATTGCAACTCCTTCATGTGCTTCATCTGGTGACTGGTAAGAGGTGTAGCCATAATGTTTGATTTTATATGAGTTCGTGATATATGTGCTATTTAATAATAGCACATCAGGTCTCTCGATCTCAATAAAATCTGACACCATGTGTCTAATGTTGAAATATGCCCGCACATTAAACTGTATGATCTTTATGAATTTTTAGGTTTTGATGGGGTGCTGGTGGGGTTTTGTGCATGTAAAAGAGCATGAGGGTTGCGTGATTCAATGAGTTGGGCAGTTATTGAGGAGGGTGCATCTTGGAGGATGGTGGTAGGAATTGTAGGATATTTACAGCGGGAGGTGGGAGTAAGACAACGGGTTGCTGAACGGGCACGGGACGAGACAAGATGAGTTACAGAAGAAATGACTGAAGTTGTTGGGGGATGGAGGGAGACAGAAGGCTTGTTGACAGGGACCGGGTGAGAGGTATCAGAGGTTGTGGTGTTAGTAGTCAGATTGGAAGTGGAGAGGACAATGTTGGGAGAAGAGGTTGAAAGTGCCTTTGACATGGATGCTTCAGTTTGGGATAGTCCAGGATGTGCTGTTTGGTCAGTGGCACCGTTTTCTGTGGCAGTCAGGAGTGGGTTGGTAGGAGATTGTGGGGGAACTGTAGTATTTTCTTCAGCTGAAGTCATGGTGTTTTGTGGAGTGAGGACTGTAGGAGAGAATGGAGCAGAGCGCAATAGTTGAGTAGGAGGAACAGAGATACTAGGAAGGCCGTTATGAGTGAGAAAGATTGGAAGATAGTCAGCAAAGTCACGGCCATCGTCCTTGGCCTTCAAGTAAGCAGCTTGTACACAGGCAGTGACTCGTTCATATGCAAGGTTCTGAAGAGGAGAATAAGGTGGAGGTGGTGGGTGAGGGAAGAGAGGTGGAGAGGACTGAGTTTGTTGTGCAGTATTATGATGATGTTGCTGGTGAGGTGAAGCATTAAGGACACTGGCATAGGACATTGAGGTGGCTGATGCTGTTTGGTGATGAGATAGGTTATGGAGGTTGAAGAAGAGGAATGAGGGTGTGCTTGAGTGCGAGGTTGGTTATTGCGAAGAGATTTTAGGGTTTGCTTTCTCAAAGGGCAAGATTTGTCAACTGCTGAATGACCTCCTTGGCAATTGATGCATTTTAAAGTGTTGGCAGAGCACTGAGTGTAAAAATGGCCTTCTGCAGAACATTTGAACAAATTTGTGGGCTTTTACATTTCCGGGTTTCATGACTGTATTTGTAGCATTTAAAGCATTGCAGCAAAGGAAGATAGTCAACTGGACTAATGAAATAGGGAGGAGTGCTGGTGTTGAGGATTTTAATTCCATGGTGCAAGAGTTTTTGAGCTTCTGTAGGGGAGGAACATTGGATCTTGAGGTGTTTTGTATTGGGCACTGGGTATATCTCCATTACAGTAATAGCATTCCTGTGAGAGATGTCTTGAGAGAGATTGATAGTAGTAGGTGCTGAAAGGACAGAGCTGTCGACATTTCTTACAAGTACAGAGCATTTAGTTTTTTGTTCAATAGTGAGAACAGGAGTAAGTGAAGCTTGTGTGAGTTTTCTGAAAGTAGGTTCCTTGAAACAGGCAAAAAGGTCGTCTTCAGAGGCAATGAGAAATTTGATGGTGTTTGTGTTGGCATGTTTTATATGGTTAGTGGCTGGTGTGCCAGTGGCATTGTAAAAGGTAGTGATGCAGTCAACTGTGTCTATGGGTGTATTCCCAGTGTAGGTCATCCGTAGACAGTGAGCCATTGTGACTCACTGTCTACTGACAGTCCCGTGTCTTGTGCCAATCACTGCGATTCCATTAGCTCAGTGGGGGGGTCAGTGTGCTCGTGAGCTGTGGGTTGGAGCTCGGTTGTCAGAGGCGTAATTCCGGGTTCCTAGCAGGCTAATTGAACCCGGTTCGGCACAAATACAAAGTATTCGTGAGTCCTGAAGGTGTTACTCAAGGGCAACCCCCACTGCTAGTTGACTCGCACTATCACGAGGTTCTAGCAGTGGATCGGCATAGCAAACAAGCCAGGCAGGGAGACACAGGGCGCAAGCACGTGCTGTGACCCCACCTGGGAGGAAAGGACGAATACCCCACTGCACTTTCACCGCACAGGGGGTAGGTCCCGGCCTGAAGAGGAAGAAATGTTTAGCAGAGGAGAGAAAGAGTGCTATACACGGCAATACACATTACGTAAGTTAGGCCATCCAGCTGTCCCTGGTTTTATTCAGGGTGGCAGTACGGGTTGGCCCACTAGGGTAATGTATCTTTGCACGTTATATCACTGATAGAGCTGTAACATAAACCGTGAACACGCCGAGAGGAAGAGCCGTCGTTGCCTGAAAAAGAGGTGTGTGCCAGTTTGCCTGGGTGTTGCCTTGGATGGAAGATGGCTGTGATAAGGATGTGGCCCCAGGTAGGGTTACCACGAGAGTATGCTCGTCTGGGCCGACCAAGCGGCCCTGACCTTGCAAGTTAGCAACAGGTGCTACTAGCGCTCTGCATCTCTGGCTGTTGAATCCATGTTGGATCACTGTGGTGGTTGTGATGTTAGATGCCTCAAAACGGTGGTCCCATGTAACTGCAATAATGCAGAGGCAGGTGGTTGCAGGTGCGGGGGCGCTCAAACAGCGTATCGCCTAGATCTCACTGCGAGCGCGACGTGCTGCTGCTTCCGTTGCCAATGAAAAGATGAACTTTTGCGAATCAGAAGAATCAGAATAATACAGGAGAAGATGCCCTTAGGGGCGAGTTTGGAAGTGGGGACAGAAGAAGATAAGGGGGGGTGAGAGGAAGAAGATTTGTAAGAGAAAAAGTGCCAGGGCTAAACCCAGCTGCGTGTCGTTAGGTTGCGGCTTTCGAGGCAGGGACTCAGTCGGGTGTTTTCAGTGACAACATCGGGACATCACAAACTCACAACATCACAGTGATTGGCTCAAGAGCGTCAGGGCTGAACTTTTTTACGGATTGTTTGTGCTGGTTGTTGAGAGCTGAATATGTAATGATAGTGGATGCTGGGTGTTGAGAGCTAAAGTTTAACGAAATACAGAGTTAGGAAGAGGATCATGGATGGTAGAGAAGAGGTCATGATTGTTTCGTGGTAGTCTGAGAGTGTGTAGGAGAAAATCAATGTGTTGTTCATGATGAGTGAGTAGTCTATCGATTTGTTTGTCTGATAGAGTTTTCCAGTAGGTATTTAGGGCAGGAATGTTAGTACTTTCATGGAGACTTTGACTGGTATTTAACTCTTGCCATCGGGTGTTGAGTACCCATCTTAGTGCTCTATTCTGTATTCTTTGAAGTTTTATTTTGTTAGTGCGTGCAGATAGAGAAAGAGCTAGTGGAGCGTATGTTAGGAGAGGTCTAATAAGTGCTTTGTAAAGGTGCATTTTTGTGTCAGGTTTTGCAAATCTAAGTCTGTATAGTTTCTTCATGGCTTGAAGAGCTATTGCATGTTTCTGTGTTATGTGTGTGTGAAAGAGTAGTTGTCGATCAAATGTGAGTCCCAGGACTGTGGAGGAGGGAGATACAGAGATATAAGTAGGATTTTGAGTGTATGAATAGAGTTTGAGAGGAATTGGGCGAATAGTTCTTTTACAGAAAAAGTAGGTGATTTTAGATTTGCTGGAGTTGGTTTTTATACGCCATTTGTACTCCCACTCAGTGACAACATCAAGTTCTGTTTGTGCTCTGTTTGTTAGTGTATCAATGGTGTTGCTGGTGACAAGGTGAGAGACATCATCAGCATAACATATGGTTAATGAAGTGTGATGAACAGGGTCAGGAATGTCGTTTATGTATAGGATGTAGAGTGTTGGGGCAAGAACAGAACCTTGGGGAACACCGGCGTTTAAGTTGAAGTAGTCAGAGTGTTGTTGGAGGAACTTAATTCTCATTGTCCTATTGTCTAAGTAGTTCGAAAGAAGTTTGGTGGTGATGAGAGGAAGATTAAAGTTGTTGCATAGTTTGAATTTTAAGCCGTCATGCCAAACAGTGTCAAAGGCCTTCTCAACGTCCTTAGTGATGAGTGCAGTCTTAAGTCTTTGGTGCTGATTGATACTGAGGTAGTTAGTCATGATGTTTAAGGCGTCGTGAGTGGACCGGTGAGGCCGAAATCCAAACTGTTTGTTAGTGAGTAAGTCATTGTGTTCAAGGTGCGTTCTAAGTCTCTGGTTGATCAGCCTTTCAAAGACTTTGCCAAGTGTCTCTAGAAGGCTGATGGGTCTATAGTTCTTTGGGTCAGTGTGGGGTTTCCCAGGTTTTGGAATAAGAACGGCTGTGGCAGACTTAAAGTTGAGTGGAAAGTACCCAGAGGCAAGGGAGGCGTTGAATAGGTTAGTGATAGCAGTAATGATAGAAGCAGGGAGTTGTCTAAGAAGGATATGTCCAATGCCAGACGCACCAGGGGCTCTACGACGAGTGCCCATGAGAGCTGTCTTGACATCAGCTAGAGTTAGGGGAGTCTGTAGTTCAGTGTTTGAATTGAGATTTTCAAGGTGAATGAGGTCGTCTGGTGTAGTTGCTTGTCTATTTTGGTGTATCCAGTCTTCGACTATTTCAATGTTGGGGCGTGCAAATGGTTCAGGAGGATGTGGGTGAAAGATTTGTTCCCAGTGGTGTTTAAAAATGTTGAGAACTGCTTCAGGATCAGTGATTTTGTTGTTATTATTTAGAAGGTATTTAAACGGTGTGTGAGTTGATCCTTGTAATCGTTTGATTCGTTTCCAGAATTCTTGAGGTGTCAGTTTTCTGTATTGTTCTGCTTGTTCTATAAGGTGTTTCCAATGTTTTGTGTGGTCTTCATCTAGGCTGTTAAGGATATGGTTTTTTAATGCTGTTAGGTCCCATAGTATTTGTCCATGACGATGTATGTTTTGTAAGAATCTAGTGTGATAGCAAGCTAAGAGGCGTTTGGAGCGAATGGAGGGGGTGAAAGTGAAATGTGGTTTGTGTGCTGTTTTAGGGATGGAGATGTTTGCTGCATGAATGATGGTGTCTTGTATGTTGCGTGCTTGTGTGTCGATGTCAGTGTGATGTTTGTCATTGTATTCATAAGTGAGATCAGTGTCATCAATGTGTTGTTTGAACATGTCCCAGTTTGCCCTATGGTATGAGAATTGAGGAGTGCTGGGGATGAGAATAGGATTTGTGGAGACTGTGAGAATTAAGGGAATATGATCAGAGCCCGTAATGGGCCCTGGTGAAATGAAGTGTTGCAAGTTGCTGCCGTGTCTGTTGGTGAATATGAGATCAGGCCGGCCAGAACCTGTATGTGTGAAACAAGTGGGGAAATCAGGGCCAAGAAAGAATAGATGTTTTTGGGTGTATATTTGGTGAAGCTGTCTGCCATGCTGATTTGTGGTATTGTGGTGGAATGTAGGGTGTTGTGCATTGAGGTCTGCAAGCAGAAAAACAGGCAAGTGAGAGTTGTTGAAGAGAGTTATGAAATCTTGCATGGGAATGTCGATGTTAGGACGGGTGTAGGTTGTGCAGATGATGAGAGACCCCATTTGTGTATGAACTTTAATGGCTAGGAAATGTTTGTGAAGCCAATGAGTGTGTAAGAGTTCGTGTTTGTATGAAGAACGGATGAGTATTGCAACTCCTTCATGTGCTTCATCTGGTGACTGGTAAGAGGTGTAGCCATAATGTTTGATTTTATATGAGTTCGTGATGTATGTGCTATTTAATAATAGCACATCAGGTCTCTCGATCTCAATAAAATCTGACACCATGTGTCTAATGTTGAAATATGCCCGCACATTAAACTGTATGATCTTTATGAATTTTTAGGTTTTGATGGGGTGCTGGTGGGGTTTTGTGCATGTACAAGAGCATGAGGGTTGCGTGATTCAATGAGTTGGGCAGTTATTGAGGAGGGTGCATCTTGGAGGATGGTGGTAGGAATTGTAGGATATTTACAGCGGGAGGTGGGAGTAAGACAACGGGTTGCTGAACGGGCTCGGGACGAGACAAGATGAGTTACAGAAGAAATGACTGAAGTTGTTGGGGGATGGAGGGAGACAGAAGGCTTGTTGACAGGGACCGGGTGAGAGGTATCAGAGGTTGTAGTGTTAGTAGTCAGATTGGAAGTGGAGAGGACAATGTTGGGAGAAGAGGTTGAAAGTGCCTTTGACATGGATGCTTCAGTTTGGGATAGTCCAGGATGTGCTGTTTGGTCAGTGGCACCGTTTTCTGTAGCAGTCAGGAGTGGGTTGGTAGGAGATTGTGGGGGAACTGTAGTATTTTCTTCAGCTGAAGTCATGGTGTTTTGTGGAGTGAGGACTGTAGGCGAGAATGGAGCAGAGCGCAATAGTTGAGTAGGAGGAACAGAGATACTAGGAAGGCCGTTATGAGTGAGAAAGATTGGAAGATAGTCAGCAAAGTCACGGCCATCATCCTTGGCCTTCAAGTAAGCAGCTTGTACACAGGCAGTGACTCGTTCATATGCAAGGTTCTGAAGAGGAGAATAAGGTGGAGGTGGTGGGTGAGGGAAGAGAGGTGGAGAGGACTGAGTTTGTTGTGCAGTATTATGATGATGTTGCTGGTGAGGTGAAGCATTAAGGACACTGGCATAGGACATTGATGTGGCTGATGCTGTTTGGTGATGAGATAGGTTATGGGAGGTTGAAGAAGAGGAATGAGGGTGTGCTTGAGTGCGAGGTTGGTTATTGCGAAGAGATTTTAGGGTTTGCTTTCTCAAAGGGCAAGATTTGTCAACTGCTGAATGACCTCCTTGGCAATTGATGCATTTTAAAGTGTTGGCAGAGCACTGAGTGTAAAAATGGCCTTCTACAGAACATTTTGAACAAATTTGTGGGCTTTTACATTTCCGGGTTTCATGACTGTATTTGTAGCATTTAAAGCATTGCAGCAAAGGAAGATAGTCAACTGGACTAATGAGATAGGGAGGAGTGCTGGTGTGGAGGATTTTAATTCCATGGTGCAAGAGTTTTTGAGCTTCTGTAGGGGAGGAACATTGGATCTTGAGGTGTTTTGTATTGGGCACTGGGTATATCTCCATTACAGTAATAGCATTCCTGTGAGAGATGTCTTGAGAGAGATTGATAGTAGTAGGTGCTGAAAGGACAGAGCTGTCGACATTTCTTACAAGTACAGAGCATTTAGTTTTTTGTTCAATAGTGAGAACAGGAGTAAGTGAAGCTTGTGTGAGTTTTCTGAAAGTAGGTTCCTTGAAACAGGCAAAAAGGTCGTCTTCAGAGGCAATGAGAAATTTGATGGTGTTTGTGTTGGCATGTTTTATATGGTTAGTGGCTGGTGTGCCAGTGGCATTGTAAAAGGTAGTGATGCAGTCAACTGTGTCTATGGGTGTATTCCCAGTGTAGGTCATCCGTAGACAGTGAGCCATTGTGACTCACTGTCTACTGACAGTCCCGTGTCTTGTGCCAATCACTGCGATTCCATTAGCTCAGTGGGGGGGTCAGTGTGCTCGTGAGCTGTGGGTTGGAGCTCGGTTGTCAGAGGCGTAATTCCGGGTTCCTAGCAGGCTAATTGAACCCGGTTCGGCACAAATACAAAGTATTCGTGAGTCCTGAAGGTGTTACTCAAGGGCAACCCCCACTGCTAGTTGACTCGCACTATCACGAGGTTCTAGCAGTGGATCGGCATAGCAAACAAGCCAGGCAGGGAGACACAGGGCGCAAGCACGTGCTGTGACCCCACCTGGGAGGAAAGGACGAATACCCCACTGCACTTTCACCGCACAGGGGGTAGGTCCCGGCCTGAAGAGGAAGAAATGTTTAGCAGAGGAGAGAAAGAGTGCTATGCACGGCAATACACATTACGTAAGTTAGGCCATCCAGCTGTCCCTGGTTTTATTCAGGGTGGCAGTACGGGTTGGCCCACTAGGGTAATGTATCTTTGCACGTTTATATCACTGATAGAGCTGTAACATAAACCGTGAACACGCCGAGAGGAAGAGCCGTCGTTGCCTGAAAAAGAGGTGTGTGCCAGTTTGCCTGGGTGTTGCCTTGGATGGAAGATGGCTGTGATAAGGATGTGGCCCCAGGTAGGGTTACCACGAGAGTATGCTCGTCTGGGCCGACCAAGCGGCCCTGACCTTGCAAGTTAGCAACAGGTGCTACTAGCGCTCTGCATCTCTGGCTGTTGTTAAATCGATGCTGTTGGATCACTGTGGTGGTTGTGATGTCAGATGCCTCAAAACGGTGGTCCCATGTAACTGCAATAATGCAGAGGCAGGTGGTTGCAGGTGCGGGGGCGCTCAAACAGCGTATCGCCTAGATCTCACTGCGAGCGCGACGTGCTGCTGCTTCCGTTGCCAATGAAAAGATGAACTTTTGCGCGAGGCGAGCTTTCCTTTTATATCCCGCTCGCGACTCAGCTCAGAGCGGGTCGCGTGGCGGAGCGCGCTGATTGGTCAGTGGCGGGCTCCCTTGATCCTGAGCGGGGTATATAACACGAAGCTCGATCTGCGGGGCGGCATAAAACCACCACAAACCCACAACAGCAGCAGCAATGTCAGGACGCGGCAAGGGAGGCAAAGTGAAGGGCAAGTCAAAGTCTCGCTCCAGCAGGGCCGGACTTCAGTTCCCCGTGGGCAGAATTCACCGTCTGCTGCGTAAGGGCAACTACGCCGAACGCGTCGGTGCTGGCGCTCCTGTCTACCTGGCAGCCGTCATGGAATACCTCGCTGCCGAAGTTCTGGAGCTCGCCGGTAACGCCGCACGTGACAACAAGAAGACCCGTATCATCCCACGTCACTTGCAGTTGGCCATCCGCAACGACGAAGAACTCAACAAACTTCTGTCTGGCGTAACCATTGCACAGGGAGGTGTTCTTCCAAACATTCAGGCAGTTCTTTTGCCAAAGAAGACAGAGAAGAAGTAAGCACTTCTGCCACCCACCACGACAAATACCATAACCAGGCTCCATCCGGAGCCACACACACTTTAATAGAGAGATTCAAGTAGACAATCAACTTTCAAACATTAATAATAACATTTATATTGATTTCATTTGGAATGTGTACATAACAAACAAACAAAACAAAATTATAGGGGATATTCAGCATCACTTGGAATATTAACCAATCATATAAATCCAATATATATTTTATATTTTACTTTAAGCGAGGAATTCATATTCTATCAATTTTTAATCATACAAATGAACAAAAGCAATTCTTCACTAGACGTAATGAATGAATAAATGATCAAGGTTTTAATGTGTTTCATGAATAAATATATATATATATATATATATATATATATATATATATATATATATATATATATATATATATATATATATATATATATAATATAATATAATATATTATAATACTTGTGAACCAGAATATGTTTGAGCAGCAGCGATCGTGCCATTGGCCGAAGTGCAACAATTCAAATAATTTAAAGGGCCTGCTCGGGTATATAAGAGAGGCTGCGAGACTGGGGCCGGTGGTGGGTGATGGGTGATGAGTGATGGTGTGGTGTGGTGTTGTTAAGAGTTGATTTACGGCCAGCCAGCCAGCTGCAGCCAAGGCAGGGCAGGGCAGGGCAAGGCAAGGCAAGGCAAGGCAAGGCAAGGCAATAACAGGACAGGACAGGCAAGGCAAGGCAAGGCAAGGCAAGCAGGCGGGCGGGCGGGCGGGCGGGCGGGCGGGCGGGCGGGCGGGCGGGCGGGCGGGCAGCCAGCCAGCCAGCCAGCCAGCCAGCCAGCCAGCCAGCCAGCCAGCCAGGCAGGCAGGCAGGCAGGCAGGCAGGCAGCCAGCCAGTCAGTCAGTCAGTCAGTCAGCCAGCCAGCCAGCCAGCCAGCCAGCCAGCCAGCCAGCCAGCCAGCCAGGCAGGCAGGCAGGCAGGCAGCCAGCCAGCCAGCCAGCCAGCCACTCCCACTTTGTATTTATATGCATTCAATTTATATTCAAACATTATATATGTTAAGGGCCTAGTTTTAGTGTTTATTTTAAAAATGACAAACATCGAGTCGTTTTACCAGTCCTTTAGCGTTAACGGTGATGCATTTTAAAACTGAACAGAAATCACCTTTTCTGGATATATCAAATATCGAATCCGCTTAATGTGCCTACAATTCAATCATTCAAAAAATACATAATTTACATCATGCCTTTTCATAGAACAGACAATAAGATTTGAGACAATAAGAACTTTAGTTTTATAACTAAAGTTGCACAATTATACCAACTCTATGGTGGCTGGGTGGTAAGGTGTGTGGCTGGTGTTTTGGAAGTCGCGAGTTCAAACGACCCAATGGGAGTACTTTTTTTTTTTTTATGCCATACAATCTTCCTAGTACTATTATGTAGGTGTGTGTGTGTGTGTTTTTATTCATTCTTTGGTTTTATAGATGACATACATATTGACTCCTTTTACCGGTCCTTAATTAGGCTCTGGGGAAGCAATGGTGGTGGTGGTGCATTTAAAACTAAACCAAAAATCACCAGTTCTGGACGCGTCAAATATCATATCCGCTTAATGTGTCTACAACCTAATTACTTAAAACTACACTATTTAATTCATTCATATCATGTGCATATTGGTCATTATGCTCATACAACCGACATAACAATTTATTTTCATTATTAGAATCATACATTTCATCAAGTAATACAGATACAAAGAGATTTTCTTTCTGAGAAGACCGTTAGTATTGGCTGGCTGGCAGGCAGGCAGGCATTTGAGGGTTATTATTTCGCCTGTTGATTGGGGGGAGGGTTGATGTGTTAGGGGGTTTTCGGTTAGGTGTGGTGGTGGTGATTGGTGGTGATTGGTGGTGGTGGTGATTGGTGGTGATTGGTGGTGAGTAGTAGTGGTGGTGGTGGTGGTGGTGGTGGTGGTGGTGGTGGTGGTGGTGGTAGTAGGTGGGAGGGGGGGGGGGGGGGGGAAGGGGAATGATGGTCTGTGGATTCCTTCTCCGTACCCCTTACATATAAGCAAAAACATGCCTTCCTGTGGGTATAGAAACATTAACACAAATTATATCAGTAACTGATATTGTAGCCTTTTAAACAGAAAAGATTTGTACATACAAATACTTTTAAATTATCATTTATTTGTGGAAATGGCATTTACGTCATTAAATTGATACCTCAGCATCAAGTGTCCTGCAGTGGTCCAGTGGTAAAGTGTATATAAGTGATGCGTATTCTTGGAGTTGCGAGTTCAAACCCGGATTAAGCTATATATATATATCTATATATATATATATATATATATATATATATATATATATATATATATATATATATATATATATATATATATATATACAACATGTTTTGTTTTGGTTGTTTGTTTTTGTATAAAGCCTCACACACTATATTAAGCGAGTTTGTTTTAAACATGACATACATATTAATTCATTTTACCAGGCCTTATTCCACACAACTCCGTGAATTTCCCGTGGAGCCAGCCAGCCAGCCAGCCAGCCATTCAAACAAAAACAAACGAAACAAAACAAAACAAAACAAAAAACATTAGTGCCAACAGCATTTGGTGTTCCCAGGCGGTCACCCATCCAAGTACTAACCAAACCCAACGTTGCTTAACTTCGCTGATCGGACGAGAAGCGGTGTTCTCAACGTGGTATGGCCGTTGGCATGAGACTGCCTACACATTGTGGCTAATAACCAACTCTTTTTAGTCATCACGGCAGGATACGGACCTTCTTGTGGTGTCTTAATGGTAATTGTATCCTAACATATTTTTGTCTCCTTGGCATGGATATTTAACATCGTTTATTCAGTCTTGGGTTTATGTTCTTTCGCCATTTACAGACATTTTACATCTACCTACTTCCTCAGCCTACCCTGCCAATTTCTAATGAATTTGTGGATTTTCTTTTGTAATACATACATGTGTGTGCTCATCTGCTCTTCAGTTTTTATGATATTTGTCTCATCTGTCCTGCTTTATGATACTTTTACAAAGAACATGAACAAATGCTTCTATTTTAGAGAAGATATGGGATCCAGGTTTCGGAGCCGTAAAACCAACCGTCGTGATTGGTGGACGAGTTGCCAGGTTGCAGCTTCTGTACCGTGCCGGCACATAAATAGGTTCGGCTCAAGCGGCGGCAGCATCATTCCCCCGTGACTGTCTGAGCGTCTCTCATCACCTTGGTTATCTCATCATCATCATGGTAGAAGCAAAGCCTACCAAGAAGGCTGCGGCTGCTGCTGCTGTGGTGGCCACCACCAGGAAACCTCGCGTCCAGGTTGCTCACCCGAAAACTAGTCAAATGGTTCTAGCCGCGGTCGCAGCACTCAAAGACCGTAAGGGCTCGTCTCTACAAGCAATCAAGAAGTACGTTGTTGCCAACAACAAAGTCGAGGCTGCCAAGATCGCCATTTACATCCGAAGATTTCTCAAGAAAGCAGTGGCTGACGGCATTCTTGTTCAGACCAAGGGAAGTGGAGCTAGTGGATCATTCAAGCTGGCCGTAGCAGAGAAGAGGGCCGTTCTAACTCCCAAGAAAGCCACCACAACCAAGAAACCATCTACAGCAGCAAAGAAGGCCGTGGTAACTCCCAAGAAAGCCGCCACAAGCAACAAACCACCTACAGCCTTGAAAAAGAAGCAGCAGCAGCAGCAGCTTGTTGTTGGGAACAAAAAGCCCAAAATAAAGAGAGCTTCAAAATCTCCCAAACCACCCAAGGCAAAGAAAGCTGTCAAGAAAACAACAAAGGCAAAATAAACGACGACATGCAAGCAGCATGAATACACATGACAATAAACATCCAGGCCTCCCCCCTCAGTGGAGGGGCCTCATATGATTCCAAAAAGAGTTTAGTTTTGTAGACAAATAAATCATTACTTTTGGGGTAGATTTACTCTGTATATTATATATATATATATATATATATATATATATATATATATATATATATATATATATATATATATATATATATATATATATTTATATATACACATGGGTGAGGTGATATGGTACCAAAGTTTTGGGTAAGGTGATTGACATTTACACAAGATAAAACACGAACCAATGGGAATAAAAACATAAGAATGGAAGTAACTGCAGAAGGCCTATTGGCCCATAACACAAGCACTTCCTCTTGATGCTTCTATATTGGTTCGGAGTCTTGAAGCTATAATATATATATATATATATATATATATATATATATATATATATATATATATATATATATATATATATATATATATATATATATATATATATATGCACACAAAACTAAATAGTCTTGTTAGACAAATTGCCCCTATTAGAGGCAAGTTGACTAACAAGCCGAATGACTGCAATTGTTTTGAATTTGAGTTAAATCTAACATAGAAATGTAATCAAACCTAACCTAACCTATGCTAACCCAAGCTAAGCTAACCTAACCTAACCTAAGCTAACCCAAGCTAAGCTAAGCTAACCTAACCTAACCTAACCTAACCTAACCTAACCTAAGCTAAGCTAACCTAACCTAACCTAACCTAACCTAACCTAACCCAGCAATTCATGATCTTAATATAATACTGTTAATTGGATAAACCAATTTGGAAAGAAATGTTCGAAAATAACAAAATTAACTGTGCTTGTTAGGAAAATTGGGCCTTGCATACTTGTCCCAATAGTGTGGTTCTCGCTTTTAGGTACGACATAAACGTATACCTAAGTTGAGAGAGAAAAAGATTCGCACTCAAACATGCATATCGATTGCCAGTCCTGAATTCTGGGTAGATATTCGTGTCCTCCCTTTTCATTTACCATCATTTGGATACTATCAAAACAGCTCTGAGAAGGATAAAATGAATAAAACGGGTAGCTCACTCATGTAAAAAGGAAGAGTTGGGAAAGATCTCTCTCTCTCTCTCTCCCCCTCACCCCCCCCCCCCCCCACCAATGATCCTGCTCTGCTAGTATATAACGTAACAAACCTTCCCCCCCCCCCTCCCTCCCTCCCTCCCCAATCAGAGTCCCTTTAAGCATGCGAGGATAAAAAATAGATTTCATAAGACCCAATGTGCTAGCTGATATCAAAACAATTTATGTTATCGTCTATTAAGCCCTTCAGTAAAAAAGTATAGGGACCTAATTAGGTCCCGTTTTGAGGTGGTGGTGGGTGGAATCGATGGATTAGCCAAGCTCTTATCCGCCGAATCCGTAGAGGGTACGACCCTGGCGCTTCAGAGCGTACACCACGTCCATAGCAGTGACGGTCTTCCTCTTGGCGTGTTCCGTGTAGGTTACAGCATCACGGATGACGTTCTCGAGGAACACCTTCAGGACGCCACGGGTCTCTTCGTAGATGAGACCCGAAATACGCTTCACGCCGCCACGACGAGCTAAGCGACGAATAGCGGGCTTGGTGATGCCCTGGATGTTGTCACGTAGCACCTTACGATGACGCTTGGCGCCACCCTTTCCGAGTCCCTTGCCTCCCTTGCCGCGTCCAGTCATGGTGTTGAAGTTGTGTGAATCGAATTGACGAATGCATTCATTCATTCATTCACCAGAATCAGAATCAGAATAATACAGGAGAAGATGCCCATAGGGGCGAGCTTGGAAGTGGGGACAGAAGAAGATAAGGGGGGGTGAGAGGAAGAAGATTTGTAAGAGAAAAAGTGCCAGGGCTAAACCCAGCTGCGTGTCGTTAGGTTGCGGCTTTCGAGGCAGGGACTCAGTCGGGTGTTTTCAGTGACAACATCGGGACATCACAAACTCACAACATCACAGTGATTGGCTCAAGAGCGTCAGGGCTGAACTTTTTTACGGATTGTTTGTGCTGGTTGTTGAGAGCTGAATATGTAATGATAGTGGATGCTGGGTGTTGAGAGCTAAAGTTTAACGAAATACAGAGTTAGGAAGAGGATCATGGATGGTAGAGAAGAGGTCATGATTGTTTCGTGGTAGTCTGAGAGTGTGTAGGAGAAAATCAATGTGTTGTTCATGATGAGTGAGTAGTCTATCGATTTGTTTGTCTGATAGAGTTTTCCAGTAGGTATTTAGGGCAGGAATGTTAGTACTTTCATGGAGACTTTGATTGGTATTTAACTCTTGCCATCGGGTGTTGAGTACCCATCTTAGTGCTCTGTTCTGTATTCTTTGAAGTTTTATTTTGTTAGTGCGTGCAGATAGAGAAAGAGCTAGTGGAGCGTATGTTAGGAAAGGTCTAATAAGTGCTTTGTAAAGGTGCATTTTTGTGTCAGGTTTTGCAAATCTAAGTCTGTATAGTTTCTTCATGGCTTGAAGAGCTATTGCATGTTTCTGTGTTATGTGTGTGTGAAAGAGTAGTTGTCGATCAAATGTGAGTCCCAGGACTGTGGAGGAGGGAGATACAGAGATGTAAGTAGGATTTTGAGTGTATGAATAGAGTTTGAGAGGAATTGGGCGAATAGTTCTTTTACAGAAAAAGTAGGTGATTTTAGATTTGCTGGAGTTGGTTTTTATACGCCATTTGTACTCCCACTCAGTGACAACATCAAGTTCTGTTTGTGCTCTGTTTGTTAGTGTATCAATGGTGTTGCTGGTGACAAGGTGAGAGACATCATCAGCATAACATATGGTTAATGAAGTGTGATGAACAGGGTCAGGAATGTCGTTTATGTATAGGATGTAGAGTGTTGGGGCAAGAACAGAACCTTGGGGAACACCGGCGTGTAAGTTGAAGTAGTCAGAGTGTTGTTGGAGGAACTTAATTCGCATTGTCCTATTGTCTAAGTAGTTCGAAAGAAGTTTGGTGGTGATAAGAGGAAGATTAAAGTTGTTGCATAGTTTGAATTTTAAGCCGTCATGCCAAACAGTGTCAAAGGCCTTCTCAACGTCCTTAGTGATGAGTGCAGTCTTAAGTCTTTGGTGCTGATTGATACTGAGGTAGTTAGTCATGATGTTTAAGGCGTCGTGAGTGGACCGGTGAGGCCGAAATCCAAACTGTTTGTTAGTGAGTAAGTCATTGTGTTCAAGGTGGGTTCTAAGTCTCTGGTTGATCAGCCTTTCAAAGACTTTGCCAAGTGTCTCTAGAAGGCTGATGGGTCTATAGTTCTTTGGGTCAGTGTGGGGTTTCCCAGGTTTTGGAATAAGAACGGCTGTGGCAGACTTAAAGTTGAGTGGAAAGTATCCAGAGGCAAGGGAGGCGTTGAATAGGTTAGTGATAGCAGTAATGATAGAGGCAGGGAGTTGTCTAAGAAGGATATGTCCAATGCCAGACGCACCAGGGGCTCTACGACGAGTGCCCATGAGAGCTGTCTTGACATCAGCTAGAGTTAGGGGAGTCTGTAGTTCAGTGTTTGAATTGAGATTTTCAAGGTGAATGAGGTCGTCTGGTGTAGTTGCTTGTCTATTTTGGTGTATCCAGTCTTCGACTATTTCAATGTTGGGGCGTGCAAATGGTTCAGGAGGATGTGGGTGAAAGATTTGTTCCCAGTGGTGTTTAAAAATGTTGAGAACTGCTTCAGGATCAGTGATTTTGTTGTTATTATGTAGAAGGTATTTAAACGGTGTGTGAGTTGATCCTTGTAATCGTTTGATTCGTTTCCAGAATTCTTGAGGTGTCAGTTTTCTGTATTGTTCTGCTTGTTCTATAAGGTGTTTCCAATGTTTTGTGTGATCTTCATCTAGGCTGTTAAGGATATGGTTTTTTAATGCTGTTAGGTCCCATAGTATTTGTCCATGTCGATGTATGTTTTGTAAGAATCTAGTGTGATAGCAAGCTAAGAGGCGTTTGGAGCGAATGGAGGGGGTGAAAGTGAAATGTGGTTTGTGTGCTGTTTTAGGAATGGAGATGTTTGCTGCATGAATGATGGTGTCTTGTATGTTGAGTGCTTGTGTGTCGATGTCAGTGTGATGTTTGTCATTGTATTCATAAGTGAGATCAGTGTCATCAATGTGTTGTTTGAACATGTCCCAGTTTGCCCTATGGTATGAGAATTGAGGAGTGCTGGGGATGAGAATAGGATTTGTGGAGACTGTGAGAATTAAGGGAATATGATCAGAGCCCGTAATGGGCCCTGGTGAAATGAAGTGTTGCAAGTTGCTGCCGTGTCTGTTGGTGAATATGAGATCAGGCCGGCCAGAACCTGTATGTGTGAAACAAGTGGGGAAATCAGGGCCAAGAAAGAATAGATGTTTTTGGGTGTATATTTGGTGAAGCTGTCTGCCATGCTGATTTGTGGTATTGTGGTGGAATGTAGGGTGTTGTGCATTGAGGTCTGCAAGCAGAAAAACAGGCAAGTGAGAGTTGTTGAAGAGAGTTATGAAATCTTGCATGGGAATGTCGGTGTTAGGACGGGTGTAGGTTGTGCAGATGATGAGAGACCCCATTTGTGTATGAACTTTAATGGCTAGGAAATGTTTGTGAAGCCAATGAGTGTGTAAGAGTTCGTGTTTGTATGAAGAACGGATGAGTATTGCAACTCCTTCATGTGCTTCATCTGGTGACTGGTAAGAGGTGTAGCCATAATGTTTGATTTTATATGAGTTCGTGATATATGTGCTATTTAATAATAGCACATCAGGTCTCTCGATCTCAATAAAATCTGACACCATGTGTCTAATGTTGAAATATGCCCGCACATTAAACTGTATGATCTTTATGAATTTTTTGGTTTTGATGGGGTGCTGGTGGGGTTTTGTGCATGTAAAAGAGCATGAGGGTTGCGTGATTCAATGAGTTGGGCAGTTATTGAGGAGGGTGCATCTTGGAGGATGGTGGTAGGAATTGTAGGATATTTACAGCGGGAGGTGGGAGTAAGACAACGGGTTGCTGAACGGGCTCGGGACGAGACAAGATGAGTTACAGAAGAAATGACTGAAGTTGTTGGGGGATGGAGGGAGACAGAAGGCTTGTTGACAGGGACCGGGTGAGAGGTATCAGAGGTTGTAGTGTTAGTAGTCAGATTGGAAGTGGAGAGGACAATGTTGGGAGAAGAGGTTGAAAGTGCCTTTGACATGGATGCTTCAGTTTGGGATAGTCCAGGATGTGCTGTTTGGTCAGTGGCACCGTTTTCTGTGGCAGTCAGGAGTGGGTTGGTAGGAGATTGTGGGGGAACTGTAGTATTTTCTTCAGCTGAAGTCATGGTGTTTTGTGGAGTGAGGACTGTAGGAGAGAATGGAGCAGAGCGCAATAGTTGAGTAGGAGGAACAGAGATACTAGGAAGGCCGTTATGAGTGAGAAAGATTGGAAGATAGTCAGCAAAGTCACGGCCATCGTCCTTGGCCTTCAAGTAAGCAGCTTGTACACAGGCAGTGACTCGTTCATATGCAAGGTTCTGAAGAGGAGAATAAGGTGGAGGTGGTGGGTGAGGGAAGAGAGGTGGAGAGGACTGAGTTTGTTGTGCAGTATTATGATGATGTTGCTGGTGAGGTGAAGCATTAAGGACACTGGCATAGGACATTGAGGTGGCTGATGCTGTTTGGTGATGAGATAGGTTATGGGAGGTTGAAGAAGAGGAATGAGGGTGTGCTTGAGTGCGAGGTTGGTTATTGCGAAGAGATTTTAGGGTTTGCTTTCTCAAAGGGCAAGATTTGTCAACTGCTGAATGACCTCCTTGGCAATTGATGCATTTTAAAGTGTTGGCAGAGCACTGAGTGTAAAAATGGCCTTCTACAGAACATTTTGAACAAATTTGTGGGCTTTTACATTTCCGGGTTTCATGACTGTATTTGTAGCATTTAAAGCATTGCAGCAAAGGAAGATAGTCAACTGGACTAATGAGATAGGGAGGAGTGCTGGTGTGGAGGATTTTAATTCCATGGTGCAAGAGTTTTTGAGCTTCTGTAGGGGAGGAACATTGGATCTTGAGGTGTTTTGTATTGGGCACTGGGTATATCTCCATTACAGTAATAGCATTCCTGTGAGAGATGTCTTGAGAGAGATTGATAGTAGTAGGTGCTGAAAGGACAGAGCTGTCGACATTTCTTACAAGTACAGAGCATTTAGTTTTTTGTTCAATAGTGAGAACAGGAGTAAGTGAAGCTTGTGTGAGTTTTCTGAAAGTAGGTTCCTTGAAACAGGCAAAAAGGTCGTCTTCAGAGGCAATGAGAAATTTGATGGTGTTTGTGTTGGCATGTTTTATATGGTTAGTGGCTGGTGTGCCAGTGGCATTGTAAAAGGTAGTGATGCAGTCAACTGTGTCTATGGGTGTATTCCCAGTGTAGGTCATCCGTAGACAGTGAGCCATTGTGACTCACTGTCTACTGACAGTCCCGTGTCTTGTGCCAATCACTGTGATTCCATTAGCTCAGTGGGGGGGTCAGTGTGCTCGTGAGCTGTGGGTTGGAGCTCGGTTGTCAGAGGCGTAATTCCGGGTTCCTAGCAGGCTAATTGAACCCGGTTCGGCACAAATACAAAGTATTCGTGAGTCCTGAAGGTGTTACTCAAGGGCAACCCCCACTGCTAGTTGACTCGCACTATCACGAGGTTCTAGCAGTGGATCGGCATAGCAAACAAGCCAGGCAGGGAGACACAGGGCGCAAGCACGTGCTGTGACCCCACCTGGGAGGAAAGGACGAATACCCCACTGCACTTTCACCGCACAGGGGGTAGGTCCCGGCCTGAAGAGGAAGAAATGTTTAGCAGAGGAGAGAAAGAGTGCTATGCACGGCAATACACATTACGTAAGTTAGGCCATCCAGCTGTCCCTGGTTTTATTCAGGGTGGCAGTACGGGTTGGCCCACTAGGGTAATGTATCTTTGCACGTTATATCACTGATAGAGCTGTAACATAAACCGTGAACACGCCGAGAGGAAGAGCCGTCGTTGCCTGAAAAAGAGGTGTGTGCCAGTTTGCCTGGGTGTTGCCTTGGATGGAAGATGGCTGTGATAAGGATGTGGCCCCAGGTAGGGTTACCACGAGAGTATGCTCGTCTGGGCCGACCAAGCGGCCCTGACCTTGCAAGTTAGCAACAGGTGCTACTAGCGCTCTGCATCTCTGGCTGTTGTTAAATCGATGCTGTTGGATCACTGTGGTGGTTGTGATGTCAGATGCCTCAAAACGGTGGTCCCATGTAACTGCAATAATGCAGAGGCAGGTGGTTGCAGGTGCGGGGGCGCTCAAACAGCGTATCGCCTAGATCTCACTGCGAGCGCGACGTGCTGCTGCTTCCGTTGCCAATGAAAAGACCGCACGATTTCCCGACTATATCCCATCAAGCGGACGTACTAGTAGCATTGCAACTCCTGCCTGCCCTTACTTTACGCTTGTGGTCGAGTAGACACGGCTTTCTCACAACGCTTTCAAAACTGCAGTTGCCTACTCGTCTGTTTCACGTCCCTGTGAAATGACTTTTGCACAAATCCAAAAAATAGAGCAAAATCAGCGATAATAGTGATTGAGGTGAGCCGCCTGTTGGCTGCAGCCAGAGGAAGGAGGGGAGGGGCAACGGGGTGACGTAGGCGAGTCGAGCAGCCAATGGCGCTCGAGCAAGCGCCTCGAGACGGCGTATATAAGCAAAAATTTTTCGGCGCCGGCCACAGAGTACTTTGCTTTAAGAGGTCAGACCCCACCCTGATCCGGTGCATTAAACCGGTAAGAGACGGGAGACCTCTTAAGGAAAGTGCAACCCTCTAGATCAGGCTCTCCTGCACCCAGCACTGCCGGGTGGGTAAACATTAGGCAGCAACGATTAGAGCCATGATCTACCGAATCAAGGTACGATTCAGAGGGAACCAGACCCCTACTCGATCAGAGATATCGGATTTGATCACCACTACAACCAATGTTGCACCCCTGGACGTCGTACTCAACGATGATGGACTCCCTCAACTGCTGTTCAGCAGTGCCGAGGCCGTACAACGCCTCTTTAACCCCATTCACCTCACTGCTCTCGAGGAGGCGCACATGTTCCTCACCCCACCACGACACTACCTCGCAGCCAGGACTGTTTTCGTAAGGAGAGTGAGCTCCCTCATCTCCGAAAAAGCTACCACTGACGTCGCCACCAGCATAACCGAAGATAACCCTTCCTTGACTGCAGTCACCGTAAAATTCATCCCTGTGCAGGACAGCCACCTCTCCACTATGAAGGTCACCTTCACCTCGCCTGAGGAAGCTACCTCTGCTACCACCAACGGCTTCCGGTGCTTCGGCCTCGCTTGTACACCCCGACAAATAACAAGAGAACATTACTACCAGCTACGACAGTGTTTTAAGTGCTATAGTTATGAGCACTTCACTAAAAATTGCCCATCTCAGGACCAACGGTGCAGCAAGTGCGCCGAGAGTCACCACTTCAAACAATGCACCAGCGACTTCCTCAAATGCCTTCTCTGCCAAGGTCACCATACTGCCGTCTCTGCTGAGTGTCCACAAAGACGTCAAGAAATACAGAAGATGACCGAAGCCAGGCAAGCCAACACCACACGACGAGAACCGTCAACATTCAACGTGCAAGCCGCCAACTTTCCTCTGCTTCCGGGAGGGGGCGGAGCTTCTGCACAGACTGCATCCCATTGGGGCCCTGGGTCCCAGCCCGCCAACCAATCATCGACTCAGCAGCGACAGCCACAAGTTTACTCTGCTGAATCAACAAGCCAGCCCTCACCACACCAGATGCTGCTCCCTAACAGGAACCACAACGTCATAATGGGACTCATCCGCACTGCTGAAATGATTGCAGGCACGAACACCAAGGAATTTGTACGAATTCTGAACATTATGTACGCTGACAACGGTTTACCAACATTTACTGTTCGTGACGAGCTCTTCACAACAACAGCCTCAGCCAACACCAATGCTACGACTTCAGCAACAAATACCACTTCTGCTTCTAACATCAGCATCACCATCTCTTCAACTGCATTGGCAGATATCCTGTCTGCTGACGCCCACCCTGTGCAACCTGATACAGACTCTGCAACATCCTTGCACACTGCTACTACTCCAGACGAACCAGCTACTTCTCCAGTGGTACCTGAGACTGCACCAACTTCACCAGCTTCACCAGAAAATACACCAGCCGCACCTGAGACTACACCAGCTTCACAGGTACCTACACCTGATGCTTCTGAAAACCAACACTTGTTTTCCGATGATGACTCTACTGCCTCGATTGACGTTGAAGCACAATCACCATCTCCAGCAACACAGGAGTCTCCAAGAGTCTCCGCACTATATGATCAACGTGAACAACTTACACTTGGAACTCCCGAATACAGACGCCTCTCCAGCAAAATACTCAACACAAGGTATGCGGAATGCCTGCTGAATGATCCAAACTTAAAGTACACACTAAAGAACGAAGTAATCTTCGTTGAATGCGACGAAACCACATTGTCAAAGGACCTTTTCCCACCAGACTACGCCGATTACAAACATCAAATGATTACTCGAAGCAAGAAGAAAGAAGAAACACCAAATTGAAGAAGAAGAAGACACCACATGAAGAAAGATTGTTTCCACCTTGAATGCTGAAGCACTGCCACCGCCGCCTTCCAGACCCGCCTCCAAGCCTAGCCAGTTGTTGGGTTGTTTGCAGCATCGACGTATTGTCACGCAGCTGGGTTTAGCCCTGGCACTTTTTCTTCAACTTCAGCATTTCCTCTCACCGACTACTCTTCAGCTGTCCCCACTTCAAGGCTCGCCCCAATGGGCATCTTCTCCTGTATTATTCAGTTCAGTTCAGCGCCGGCCATCACAAACCACAGTTGTTCACCATGGCTCGCACCAAGCAGACTGCTCGCAAGTCCACGGGAGGCAAGGCTCCTCGTAAGCAGCTGGCCACCAAGGCAGCACGCAAGTCTGCTCCTGCCACAGGGGGTGTGAAGAAGCCTCACCGTTACAGGCCCGGAACGGTCGCCCTGCGTGAGATCCGTCGTTACCAGAAGAGCACCGAGTTGCTCATCAGGAAACTTCCCTTCCAGCGTCTGGTGCGCGAGATTGCCCAGGACTTCAAGACCGATCTTCGCTTCCAGTCGTCTGCCGTCATGGCTTTACAGGAGGCATCCGAGGCTTACCTGGTCGGTCTCTTCGAGGACACTAACCTCTGTGCCATCCACGCCAAGCGTGTCACCATCATGCCAAAGGACATTCAGCTTGCTCGCCGTATCCGTGGAGAGCGTGCATAAGCTAAATCGACCACCCTAGTATACACCAAACTCGGCCCTTCTCAGGGCCAAAATATCCTTCTAAGGAGATTTCAGACATTCCTAGCATAATTTAGGTGTCATACATACATGTGATATCAATAAATCAAGTCATTTGTAGTACAACCTGTTCTCTTACAAACAAAACGCCGTCGCTTTTCACTCTTATGCACTGTCAAGGATCACCCCCCCCCCCCCCCCCCCAAAATAAAAATTGTCATACTGTACTAGAAATAAAAGCAGCTTGTATAAGTGACATATACTGTCCAGTCCTGTTTTATTCTGTTTTCGGTCCTCTGGCTTAATCTGTTAAGTTAGGAGATGACATTTTAAATTAACCGTTTTCTTGACATTTTCAAACCTAAGAGGGTGGCCTGCATAGTAATCCTAATGTGGAACATAACAATGAATCTCTAATCTCTAGAAAAAAGATACCGAGTGCTTATATGTGTTGAGAGAGAGAGAGAGAGAGAGAGAGAGAGAGAGAGAGAGACACACAGACAGACAGACAGACAGACAGACAGACAGACAGACAGACAGACAGACAGACAGACAGACAGGCAGGCAGACAGACAGACAGACAGACAGACAGACAGACAGACACTGAGAGAGAGAAACACACACAGACAGTTTCATAAATATTCTCATTTTATAGCTATTTGCTTTCAGTGACAGAGGTTTTTGTTATAATAGTATTGGTGTCTAACACTCACAATCTCTTTAGAAATTAAAGTGTGGCTCCAATGGAGCCGAGTTTGTTGGTTTGAGGCCAAGCCACCACCACAGGGCAGTAAGTAAGCCGTTTACTTGGAGGAGGTGTACTTGGTGACGGCCTTAGTGCCCTCAGAGACGGCGTGCTTGGCCAGTTCTCCGGGCAACAGGAGCCTTACAGCCGTCTGGATCTCCCGACTGGTAATGGTGGAACGCTTGTTGTAGTGGGCCAGGCGAGAAGCCTCGGCGGCGATGCGCTCGAAGATGTCGTTCACGAACGAGTTCATGATCGACATGGCTTTGGAAGAGATACCAGTGTCGGGGTGGACCTGCTTCAGCACTTTGTAGATGTAGATGCTGTAGCTCTCCTTCCTCCTGCGCTTCTTTTTCTTATCGCCCTTGGCAATGGCCTTCTGGGCCTTTCCGGCCTTCTTGGCAGCCTTTCCAGATGCCTTGGGTGGCATGATGATGCTCGTGCTGGCTGGCGTTGCGATACAATAATGAACTTTTGCGAATCAGAGAATCAGAATAATACAGGAGAAGATGCCCATAGGGGCGAGCTTGGAAGTGGGGACAGAAGAAGATAAGGGGGGGTGAGAGGAAGAAGATTTGTAAGAGAAAAAGTGCCAGGGCTAAACCCAGCTGCGTGTCGTTAGGTTGCGGCTTTCGAGGCAGGGACTCAGTCGGGTGTTTTCAGTGACAACATCGGGACATCACAAACTCACAACATCACAGTGATTGGCTCAAGAGCGTCAGGGCTGAACTTTTTTACGGATTGTTTGTGCTGGTTGTTGGGAGCTGAATATGTAATGATAGTGGATGCTGGGTGTTGAGAGCTAAAGTTTAACGAAATACAGAGTTAGGAAGAGGATCATGGATGGTAGAGAAGAGGTCATGATTGTTTCGTGGTAGTCTGAGAGTGAGTAGGAGAAAATCAATATGTTGTTCATGATGAGTGAGTAGTCTATCGATTTGTTTGTCTGATAGAGTTTTCCAGTAGGTATTTAGGGCAGGAATGTTAGTACTTTCATGGAGACTTTGACTGGTATTTAACTCTTGCCATCGGGTGTTGAGTACCCATCTTAGTGCTCTGTTCTGTATTCTTTGAAGTTTTATTTTGTTAGTGCGTGCAGATAGAGAAAGAGCTAGTGGAGCGTATGTTAGGAGAGGTCTAATAAGTGCTTTGTAAAGGTGCATTTTTGTGTCAGGTTTTGCAAATCTAAGTCTGTATAGTTTCTTCATGGCTTGAAGAGCTATTGCATGTTTCTGTGTTATGTGTGTGTGAAAGAGTAGTTGTCGATCAAATGTGAGTCCCAGGACTGTGGAGGAGGGAGATACAGAGATATAAGTAGGATTTTGAGTGTATGAATAGAGTTTGAGAGGAATTGGGCGAATAGTTCTTTTACAGAAAAAGTAGGTGATTTTAGATTTGCTGGAGTTGGTTTTTATACGCCATTTGTACTCCCACTCAGTGACAACATCAAGTTCTGTTTGTGCTCTGTTTGTTAGTGTATCAATGGTGTTGCTGGTGACAAGGTGAGAGACATCATCAGCATAACATATGGTTAATGAAGTGTGATGAACAGGGTCAGGAATGTCGTTTATGTATAGGATGTAGAGTGTTGGGGCAAGAACAGAGCCTTGGGGAACACCGGCGTGTAAGTTGAAGTAGTCAGAGTGTTGTTGGAGGAACTTAATTCTCATTGTCCTATCGTCTAAGTAGTTCGAAAGAAGTTTGGTGGTGATAAGAGGAAGATTAAAGTTGTTGCATAGTTTGAATTTTAAGCCGTCATGCCAAACAGTGTCAAAGGCCTTCTCAACGTCCTTAGTGATGAGTGCAGTCTTAAGTCTTTGGTGCTGATTGATACTGAGGTAGTTAGTCATGATGTTTAAGGCGTCGTGAGTGGACCGGTGAGGCCGAAATCCAAACTGTTTGTTAGTGAGTAAGTCATTGTGTTCAAGGTGGGTTCTAAGTCAAATATAAAGGACTCGCCAGCCAGCAGCCGCCGTGAGCAGACGTGCTCCCAGGAGCTCCCGCCACCTACAGGAGAATCTGAGCGTTGGCTCCGCCCACCTCACTCAGGATTGGTGCGCCAGCGAGCCAATCACAGCCGGCCGGCCGCGTAGCAGCCAGCCTCACCCACTGTCAGTCGACTACAAGCTCTCTCGGCGTCAAGACACGCCGGGGCACCTGTACTGTGTCTCAACCTAGCTCTACTGACGCTTACAGCAGTATGATGTCCTAATAAAATAACTACCCATCCTCATCCTTCATCCCACACCCCCTCCCCCCCCCCCATTCCCCACCCTCTCCTCCCCATTCTCTCCCTGCCTGTACCAAGACACACCACACACACACTCACACAATACACAATGCATAACCTACTAATCATAGAATTAAGGAGTGAATAAGGCTGTCTTTCTAAACTGTTTCTACCTCTTGTATTTCGCCATTCCAAACGATCATTCCCGAGCGGTAGCCAAAACCGGGTTCTTGAAATTCTTGCGGAGGTTTGATCGGGCATCTAACAGCCTTGTAGCAGGCTTAGGCTATCGATAGGTTCAATTACCACCTTGTCTAGTAGCTCTAGTTGCCTAGCAACTAGAAGTTAGAGGCCTCGGCCTAACTAACACCCACCATCCACTTAGTCTACCTGGACACTTCACAGCACCCACCATAGTATAGATTAGATTAGGCTGCCTGGCCCACCAAGCTATGGCGACCAAAGTCAGATTCACAGACGAATCTGGCCGGGGTCGTACCCCAGCCCAACTACTTGAGGTGGTCTACGAGGTCACCCAGATTACCTACAAAAATGTGTACAAAATAACGAATGGAGCCATCTTGTTGGTACCCAATGCAAACCTCCCAGACCTCCTTTCGTCAGACACCATGAACAAACTAAGGGAGAAGAATATCACTGTCTACCCCCCTGCCGAATTCCAAGCCCAACGCACCATCTTTGTACATAGGATCCATGACATCATCATGGATCACTCAAATGATGAAATAATTGCAGAAATTGAGAGGAAAAACAGGGATGTCAAAATACTTCAGGCCCACAGATTCACAACCCAACGCAACAACCAAGTACTGAAACTTACTCTGGCTTCACCGGAGCAAGCAACGCAAGTCTGCACACAAGGCCTTTCTGCATTTGGCATCATGGCTGAACCTGACAAAATCAACCCACAGAGGTTTTACAAGCTCAAGCAATGCTTCAAATGCTTTCAGTACGACCACTATTCCAATGCATGTAACAATGGAACCCCCAAGTGCAGCAGGTGCACAGGGGAACACAGCTACAGGGAATGCACAAACCCTACACCCAAATGTGCTCTATGCAATGGTCCACACATTGCAATCTCGCATCTTTGTCCTCGCAGGCAAGAGGCAATCAAGCAATTGCATGAAACGGAGACAGCAGCCCGCCAACAGGCAGCTATTACCATCCCTGCCCCTCCTCCACCAGTAAATGCCTGGGGCATCCCTAACCAACAACAGGCCCAGTCGGTGGCCCAAGGGGGACACCAAAGCACCCAGCACCCCCATAACCCCACGGTTATTCCAGAACAAACCCAGAATCAAACACAACAGGCCCCAACACCTAACTCTCTTGCAACAAACCCCGATCCCAAGCCCAGCTTAGGGGCCGAACTCCTAACATTTGCTCAAATCCAATTTCCAGACAACCCAGTGAAGCTCCTAGGTTTCTGGAACTCACTTAGGAAAGACAATGGCCTACCCCCTGTCCATATGTCCGAGGACTCGCTTGCCTACTTGACTCCTAGCATCACAACAACCGCCGGCCAGGCCCAAGCACAACCCAACAACCCCAACCCTAGTACTCCTCGCCCCCAGGCCTCTACCAACGCCCAGGAGACTCCAAACTCCCTGAACAACCCCGGCCCCTCCACCCCGACATTCTGGGAAACACCTATGTCCACCCTTCCTGGAACACTCCCACATCAGATCGCCCTCCAAGCTCTCACAAACTCCCTTGCCATACGGAACCCCATCCGGGGCACTAGGAAATTTCGCTTCAAACACCGCAGCCCCACAACAATATATTCCACACAACGCTGTACCAAGAGGCCTAGGACCAGCACCTACAGCCGAACCCCATCCCCTGTGGACGGAGCAAGGGCAAGCAACCCCCACAACTCTTCACCAGAGAGCGACTCTAGCACCACGGATGTCGACATCATGAACAGCAGTGACACCGAAGACCCCCCAATGGCACAGCAACGTATGGGAAACCCCAACCCCAACCAATCCCCGACCGGAACCAGGAACAAGATACCTGACTCAACAGCTTTACCCCCCTCCTCCACAAACAGAAGCGACCAAACCGAATGTAATAACACTGGCACTACAACCAAACAATCACTTCCGTCTCATAAACAATAATGGGGATCACAATCCTTCAGGTGAACATCAGACATTACTTCAACAACAGATACCTTCTCACTCTGGAGGTAGCCAGACTTAACCCAGATGTTGTCTTACTCAATGAAACAGCGGCCAGACAAGACCAGCACATCTCCATCTGGGGATATTCCACCAGGGAAGTCAACAGGGGTAGGTACAGTGGGGTGGCAATACTAATAAGAAGAGGGCTCTCCTACCGCCCCATCCTCATAGAAGACGACAACTTTCTTGCAATAGAACTCACCACTTCACACGGCCCCCTCATTGTCTGCACCGCATATCTACCACCTAGACTGGCCTACCTCCCCTCCATCCCTCTGAACAAGCTGCTCGACAGGAACCTCCCCACTATCATCGCAGGAGACCTGAACGCCCACCATCAGGCCTTATTCAACGCTCCTGACAGGCCAGACCTCAAGGGCAGGCAGCTCTTCAATCTAATGCAAAACCGGGACCTCTCCTTCCAAGGCCCCCACTTTAAGACGTTCTTTGCGGGCAACCATAGGGGCACCCCTGACATAGTGCTGACCAACAGAGATTGTGACCTGTTCCACTGCAGAGTAACCCCAGGCAAGAACGTGGGGTCGGATCACATCCCTGTGGTCACATCCCTCCAAGCAACCCCCTTCAGATATGTGGCACCATCCAGGCCCAGATTGGAAACCATACGTGCCCGTGACTATGACACCTTCCTTGCTGGCGACCCCATCCTTGAGTTCGACAACCTCCCAACCCAAACAATCGACCAAGCAGTAAACACCATCCACAACCGGATCCAGCTTGCAACCGAGGCCACTTGTGAAATATCCACCACTAGGACTTACCACCAATATAAGCCGACCCGAGAAATCAGAGGCAAAATGAATGTGTACCAGCGAGCCTGCCAAAGCCACTACCAAACAGGCCAGCCACCAGCGTTGACCCTACAAACACTCAGAAGGGAAACCATAGACCTTACGCTGACCCACAAGAGCCACATTTGGAGAACCCTAGTGAGACAGGCCAACCAGTACAAAAGGGAGCCGGGAACTTTCTGGCGCAAGATCAGACAGCTCCTGGGATCGGTTAACCCCAGCCTCACCCACCTTGTACACACATTCCTTGACGAAGATGAAGAGGAGCAACAAGAAAAAATAGAAGACCCGCAGGATCAGGCTGACCTCATGGGCGCAGTTTGGAAAAAGACACTCACAGCTTCAAACAGCAGAGCCTTCAACAACACTCACTTTGAACGTGTCAACCAATGGACAACAGAAAATGCCGCCTCCCTTAACAGCACCCCTCTGATTGACCTGACAACCCTAGAAGACGACCACCCTTTAACAAGACCCATAACTATGCTAGAGATGAGAGGAGTCATCAAAAACACCAGAGATAAGGCCCCAGGACCATCAGGGATCAAAGCGCTGCAGATCAAACTTCTACCAGGCAATCTTATGCAATCCATACTCAACCTATTCAACGCTATGCTGGCATCGGGTCACATTCCTGTAGCATTCAAGTCAGCCAAGATGATATTCATTCCCAAACCCAAGAAAGACCCCCACCAACCTGGCAACTACCGACCAATCTCACTCTTAGACTCAATAGGCAAGTGCTTTGAAAAAATCATGTCAAACCGCCTTAACTACTACATGGAGTACAACAACCTCTTCACAGAAAAGCAGTTTGGCTTTCGAGCACATAGATCAACCCAGCACGCAATTAACATCATCTACGACGCCTTAAGCTCAATTCGCAAGCAAAAACAGGTAGCCTTGATTGCGACGAGGGACGTACACAAGGCCTTCGACAGCCTGTGGCACGATGGTCTGGTGTACAAACTAGCAGACTTACCAGCGCAAAACTGGACCCTCCTCAGGCTGATCAGTAATTTCCTTAAGAATAGGCAAGTTACCCCCAGCTTCAAGGCAAACGAGGCCGCAGCCTTCACCCCAACAGCTGGAGTCCCCCAAGGATCATGCTTGAGCCCGGTTCTCTTCAACATCTTTGTAAATGACCTGCCCCAACCAGAGTATAGGGACACCATTATCGTGCAATTTGCGGACGACGTAACGCACGTAATAACATCTAACCCTAGCAGCCAAGCGGCCAAACATGCAACTGCAACCCGTAAGGCAAACGTAGAACTAGCAAGGACTGCTAACTGGGAAAGGAAATGGAGGATCACCACTAACCCAGAAAAGATTCAATTAAGCACTGTCGGCTGTATGGCCTTCTCAATTGAAAATGAGGGGGGAATAAGAATCAGGGGTGAACCCATAGCCATCTCAAACTCCAACACAGTGCTCGGTTACAACTTCAACAGGCTTCTCAACTCCTCCCAGTACGTATCCCAGAAGACAGCGATGGCCCGGGGCTCACTGGCGAGGCTCTTCCGTTTCAACCAAGCCCCATCCCACATCAAGCTCCACCTGTACAGAATGATCATAAGGCCTAGCTTGGAATACCCATACGTTCCCCTGAACCTCACCAACAAATCCAACATGTTGAAGATTCAACGTGTACAAAACAAAGCACTTCGCTTTGCAGAGGGCCTGACTCTGAGTGACAGGGTGAGAACCGACCTGATCCATGAGACGCTCAACATGAAGCCAATGAACATTAGGCTCAGCTACCTGGCCAGAAGACAGCTGTACCGTATGAAGAACATGTATGTCCCAGACCCAGAAGATCCCTTCGTAGCAGAAAACACCACCAGCGACTACGAGATCCACGAACCACCACACAGAACCAGAAGAATCACTCTCCAACAAAAAGTGATCAGACATATCCATGATGAGGCCTTCCCAAGCCCTCAGATACTAAGCGGTCTGCCAGACGATCCAGATGAGTGGCCCATCCCGGACCCAATCTACACCAAATGAAGAATAAAGAAAGAAAGAAAAAAAAAAAAAAATATAAATAATAAAAAAAAAAAAAAAATAATAATAATAAATAAATAAATAAATAAAAAAAAAAAAAAAAAAAAAAAAAAAAAAAAAAAAATATATATATATATAAATAAAACACCTACAAAAAAATATAAAACCAAAAAACCATTTGTCGTGGCGTCAGAAGTGTAACTACCCTGATGTTTCTAAGATTAGCCTCCTTCAGCCAACTCCATCGGCTCTAGTGCTTTAGGACACCAACAAGGTCACAAACACTAGCCCCCCCCAGCCAATGTACTGACAACCCAACATAACACACACGCAAACAAACAACACATACAAAAATGTCAACCCATGGTGGACAGGCCACCGAACTTTCAAACCTCCTCTCTCTCGACACCCGCATCCTCTTCCTGAATTTCATCTCCCCATCCCTCTACCTCCCCCATCCTTTCCATTCCCTATGGACATCAAAGCAAGGCGGCATAAAACCACCACAAACCCACAACAGCAGCAGCAATGTCAGGACGCGGCAAGGGAGGCAAAGTGAAGGGCAAGTCAAAGTCTCGCTCCAGCAGGGCCGGACTTCAGTTCCCCGTGGGCAGAATTCACCGTCTGCTGCGTAAGGGCAACTACGCCGAACGCGTCGGTGCTGGCGCTCCTGTCTACCTGGCAGCCGTCATGGAATACCTCGCTGCCGAAGTTCTGGAGCTCGCCGGTAACGCCGCACGTGACAACAAGAAGACCCGTATCATCCCACGTCACTTGCAGTTGGCCATCCGCAACGACGAAGAACTCAACAAACTTCTGTCTGGCGTAACCATTGCACAGGGAGGTGTTCTTCCAAACATTCAGGCAGTTCTTTTGCCAAAGAAGACAGAGAAGAAGTAAGCACTTCTGCCACCCACCACGACAAATACCATAACCAGGCTCCATCCGGAGCCACACACACTTTAATAGAGAGATTCAAGTAGACAATCAACTTTCAAACATTAATAATAACATTTATATTGATTTCATTTGGAATGTGTACATAACAAACAAACAAAACAAAATTATAGGGGATATTCAGCATCACTTGGAATATTAACCAATCATATAAATCCAATATATATTTTATATTTTACTTTAAGCGAGGAATTCATATTCTATCAATTTTTAATCATACAAATGAACAAAAGCAATTCTTCACTAGACGTAATGAATGAATAAATGATCAAGGTTTTAATGTGTTTCATGAATAAATATATATATATATATATATATATATATATATATATATATATATATATATATATATATATATATATATATATATATATATATATATATAATATAATATAATATATTATAATACTTGTGAACCAGAATATGTTTGAGCAGCAGCGATCGTGCCATTGGCCGAAGTGCAACAATTCAAATAATTTAAAGGGCCTGCTCGGGTATATAAGAGAGGCTGCGAGACTGGGGCCGGTGGTGGGTGATGGGTGATGAGTGATGGTGTGGTGTGGTGTGGTGTTGTTAAGAGTTGATTTACGGCCAGCCAGCCAGCTGCAGCCAAGGCAGGGCAGGGCAGGGCAGGGCAAGGCAAGGCAAGGCAAGGCAAGGCAAGGCAAGGCAATAACAGGACAGGACAGGCAAGGCAAGGCAAGGCAAGGCAAGGCAAGCAGGCGGGCGGGCGGGCGGGCGGGCGGGCGGGCGGGCAGCCAGCCAGCCAGCCAGCCAGCCAGCCAGCCAGCCAGCCAGGCAGGCAGGCAGGCAGGCAGGCAGGCAGCCAGCCAGTCAGTCAGTCAGTCAGTCAGCCAGCCAGCCAGCCAGCCAGCCAGCCAGCCAGCCAGCCAGCCAGCCAGGCAGGCAGGCAGGCAGGCAGCCAGCCAGCCAGCCAGCCAGCCACTCCCACTTTGTATTTATATGCATTCAATTTATATTCAAACATTATATATGTTAAGGGCCTAGTTTTAGTGTTTATTTTAAAAATGACAAACATCGAGTCGTTTTACCAGTCCTTTAGCGTTAACGGTGATGCATTTTAAAACTGAACAGAAATCACCTTTTCTGGATATATCAAATATCGAATCCGCTTAATGTGCCTACAATTCAATCATTCAAAAAATACATAATTTACATCATGCCTTTTCATAGAACAGACAATAAGATTTGAGACAATAAGAACTTTAGTTTTATAACTAAAGTTGCACAATTATACCAACTCTATGGTGGCTGGGTGGTAAGGTGTGTGGCTGGTGTTTTGGAAGTCGCGAGTTCAAACGACCCAATGGGAGTACTTTTTTTTTTTTTTATGCCATACAATCTTCCTAGTACTATTATGTAGGTGTGTGTGTGTGTGTTTTTATTCATTCTTTGGTTTTATAGATGACATACATATTGACTCCTTTTACCGGTCCTTAATTAGGCTCTGGGGAAGCAATGGTGGTGGTGGTGGTGGTGCATTTAAAACTAAACCAAAAATCACCAGTTCTGGACGCGTCAAATATCATATCCGCTTAATGTGTCTACAACCTAATTACTTAAAACTACACTATTTAATTCATTCATATCATGTGCATATTGGTCATTATGCTCATACAACCGACATAACAATTTATTTTCATTATTAGAATCATACATTTCATCAAGTAATACAGATACAAAGAGATTTTCTTTCTGAGAAGACCGTTAGTATTGGCTGGCTGGCAGGCAGGCAGGCATTTGAGGGTTATTATTTCGCCTGTTGATTGGGGGGAGGGTTGATGTGTTAGGGGGTTTTCGGTTAGGTGTGGTGGTGGTGATTGGTGGTGATTGGTGGTGGTGGTGATTGGTGGTGATTGGTGGTGAGTAGTAGTGGTGGTGGTGGTGGTGGTGGTGGTGGTGGTGGTGGTGGTGGTGGTAGTAGGTGGGAGGGGGGGGGGGGGAAGGGGAATGATGGTCTGTGGATTCCTTCTCCGTACCCCTTACATATAAGCAAAAACATGCCTTCCTGTGGGTATAGAAACATTAACACAAATTATATCAGTAACTGATATTGTAGCCTTTTAAACAGAAAAGATTTGTACATACAAATACTTTTAAATTATCATTTATTTGTGGAAATGGCATTTACGTCATTAAATTGATACCTCAGCATCAAGTGTCCTGCAGTGGTCCAGTGGTAAAGTGTATATAAGTGATGCGTATTCTTGGAGTTGCGAGTTCAAACCCGGATTAAGCTATATATATATATCTATATATATATATATATATATATATATATATATATATATATATATATATATATATATATATATATATATATATATATATACAACATGTTTTGTTTTGGTTGTTTGTTTTTGTATAAAGCCTCACACACTATATTAAGCGAGTTTGTTTTAAACATGACATACATATTAATTCATTTTACCAGGCCTTATTCCACACAACTCCGTGAATTTCCCGTGGAGCCAGCCAGCCAGCCAGCCAGCCATTCAAACAAAAACAAACGAAACAAAACAAAACAAAACAAAAAACATTAGTGCCAACAGCATTTGGTGTTCCCAGGCGGTCACCCATCCAAGTACTAACCAAACCCAACGTTGCTTAACTTCGCTGATCGGACGAGAAGCGGTGTTCTCAACGTGGTATGGCCGTTGGCATGAGACTGCCTACACATTGTGGCTAATAACCAACTCTTTTTAGTCATCACGGCAGGATACGGACCTTCTTGTGGTGTCTTAATGGTAATTGTATCCTAACATATTTTTGTCTCCTTGGCATGGATATTTAACATCGTTTATTCAGTCTTGGGTTTATGTTCTTTCGCCATTTACAGACATTTTACATCTACCTACTTCCTCAGCCTACCCTGCCAATTTCTAATGAATTTGTGGATTTTCTTTTGTAATACATACATGTGTGTGCTCATCTGCTCTTCAGTTTTTATGATATTTGTCTCATCTGTCCTGCTTTATGATACTTTTACAAAGAACATGAACAAATGCTTCTATTTTAGAGAAGATATGGGATCCAGGTTTCGGAGCCGTAAAACCAACCGTCGTGATTGGTGGACGAGTTGCCAGGTTGCAGCTTCTGTACCGTGCCGGCACATAAATAGGTTCGGCTCAAGCGGCGGCAGCATCATTCCCCCGTGACTGTCTGAGCGTCTCTCATCACCTTGGTTATCTCATCATCATCATGGTAGAAGCAAAGCCTACCAAGAAGGCTGCGGCTGCTGCTGCTGTGGTGGCCACCACCAGGAAACCTCGCGTCCAGGTTGCTCACCCGAAAACTAGTCAAATGGTTCTAGCCGCGGTCGCAGCACTCAAAGACCGTAAGGGCTCGTCTCTACAAGCAATCAAGAAGTACGTTGTTGCCAACAACAAAGTCGAGGCTGCCAAGATCGCCATTTACATCCGAAGATTTCTCAAGAAAGCAGTGGCTGACGGCATTCTTGTTCAGACCAAGGGAAGTGGAGCTAGTGGATCATTCAAGCTGGCCGTAGCAGAGAAGAGGGCCGTTCTAACTCCCAAGAAAGCCACCACAACCAAGAAACCATCTACAGCAGCAAAGAAGGCCGTGGTAACTCCCAAGAAAGCCGCCACAAGCAACAAACCACCTACAGCCTTGAAAAAGAAGCAGCAGCAGCAGCAGCTTGTTGTTGGGAACAAAAAGCCCAAAATAAAGAGAGCTTCAAAATCTCCCAAACCACCCAAGGCAAAGAAAGCTGTCAAGAAAACAACAAAGGCAAAATAAACGACGACATGCAAGCAGCATGAATACACATGACAATAAACATCCAGGCCTCCCCCCTCAGTGGAGGGGCCTCATATGATTCCAAAAAGAGTTTAGTTTTGTAGACAAATAAATCATTACTTTTGGGGTAGATTTACTCTGTATATTATATATATATATATATATATATATATATATATATATTAGTATATTTTGGTAGCAGTCTTTCCTGTAGACATATTTTATTAAATATGACCGAAAAAGTAAGATTAATAATTCTAACACGAATTTTCTCAATCTTTCGTACATTATGCTTCACTGTTGGAGGTAAATCAAAAATCACTTCTCCAAAATTCATTTTTATTTCTAGTCTGACGCGACACGGGCGCGTTTCGTAAAACTTATTACATTTTCAAAGACTTCACAAATACACAACTGATTAGAACTTGCGTTTCCCTGATTTTATATCTACATTTGAGTGAGGTGGGAAGGGTGATGTGGCATTACATTTGAGTAAGGTGGGAAGGATGATGTGGCATTAGAGGATATTAATAGGGTATTAAAAGTATCAACACAAGACAGAACACGAAACAATGGATATTGAATAGAAGTGTTTGTAGAAAGCCTATTGGTCCATATTTCTTGATGCTTCTATATTGGGGCGGAGTCTTGAGGTGGGTAGAATATAGTTGTGCAATAATTGGCTGTTGATTGCTGGTGTTGACTTCTTGATGTGTAGTGCCTCGCAAACGTCGAGCCGCCTGCTATCGCTGTATCTATCGATGATTTCTGTGTTGTTTACTAGGATTTCTCTGGCGATGGTTTGGTTATGGGAAGAGATTATATGTTCCTTAATGGAGCCCTGTTGTTTATGCATCGTTAAACGCCTAGAAAGAGATGTTGTTGTCTTGCCTATATACTGGGTTTTTTGGAGCTTACAGTCCCCAAGTGGGCATTTGAAGGCATAGACGACGTTAGTCTCTTTTAAAGCGTTCTGTTTCGTGTCTGGAGAGTTTCTCATGAGTAGGCTGGCCGTTTTTCTGGTTTTATAGTAAATCGTCAGTTGTATCCTCTGATTTTTGTCTGTAGGGATAACGTTTCTATTAACAATATCTTTCAGGACCCTTTCCTCTGTTTTATGAGCTGTGGAAAAGAAGTTCCTGTAAAATAGTCTAATAGGGGGTATAGGTGTTGTGTTAGTTGTCTCTTCGGAGGTTGCATGGCTTTTCACTTTCCTTCTTATGATGTCTTCGATGAAACCATTGGAGAAGCCGTTATTGACTAGAACCTGCCTTACCCTACAGAGTTCTTCGTCGACTTGCTTCCATTCTGAGCTGTGGCTGAGAGCACGGTCGACGTATGCGTTAACAACACTCCTCTTGTACCTGTCAGGGCAGTCGCTGTTGGCGTTTAGGCACATTCCTATGTTTGTTTCCTTTGTGTAGACTGCAGTGTGGAAACCTCCGCCCTTTTCCATGACTGTTACATCTAGAAAAGGCAGCTTCCCATCCTTTTCCGTCTTGTAAGTGAAACGCAGCACGGAACTCTGCTCAAATGCCTCCTTCAGCTCCTGCAGATGTCTGACATCAGGTACCTGTGTAAAAATGTCGTCAACATACCTGCAGTATATGGCCGGTTTCAAGTTCATGTCGACTAAGACTTTTTGCTCGATGGTACCCATGTAGAAGTTTGCAAACAGGACACCTAGGGGAGAACCCATAGCGACCCCATCTACTTGCTTATACATGTGCCCATCCGGGCTCAAGAAGGGTGCCTCTTTAGTACAAGCTTGGAGTAGTAGAATGAAGTCCAACTTCTACTACTTGGAGTAGTAGAAGTTGGACGTAGAATCGCTGTTTACCAACGTACCTGTGGACGAGACAATCGGAATGATAGCCGACAGAGTGTATCGTGATCCAGCCTGTACTCCTCTTGACATGCCAGAAAGTATTCTGAGGAAACTACTCCAAGCTTGTACTAAAGAGGCACCCTTCTTGAGCCCGGATGGGCACATGTATAAGCAAGTAGATGGGGTCGCTATGGGTTCTCCCCTAGGTGTCCTGTTTGCAAACTTCTACATGGGTACCATCGAGCAAAAAGTCTTAGTCGACATGAACTTGAAACCGGCCATATACTGCAGGTATGTTGACGACATTTTTACACAGGTACCTGATGTCAGACATCTGCAGGAGCTGAAGGAGGCATTTGAGCAGAGTTCCGTGCTGCGTTTCACTTACAAGACGGAAAAGGATGGGAAGCTGCCTTTTCTAGATGTAACAGTCATGGAAAAGGGCGGAGGTTTCCACACTGCAGTCTACACAAAGGAAACAAACATAGGAATGTGCCTAAACGCCAACAGCGACTGCCCTGACAGGTACAAGAGGAGTGTTGTTAACGCATACGTCGACCGTGCTCTCAGCCACAGCTCAGAATGGAAGCAAGTCGACGAAGAACTCTGTAGGGTAAGGCAGGTTCTAGTCAATAACGGCTTCTCCAATGGTTTCATCGAAGACATCATAAGAAGGAAAGTGAAAAGCCATGCAACCTCCGAAGAGACAACTAACACAACACCTATACCCCCTATTAGACTATTTTACAGGAACTTCTTTTCCACAGCTCATAAAACAGAGGAAAGGGTCCTGAAAGATATTGTTAATAGAAACGTTATCCCTACAGACAAAAATCAGAGGATACAACTGACGATTTACTATAAAACCAGAAAAACGGCCAGCCTACTCATGAGAAACTCTCCAGACACGAAACAGAACGCTTTAAAAGAGACTAACGTCGTCTATGCCTTCAAATGCCCACTTGGGGACTGTAAGCTCCAAAAAACCCAGTATATAGGCAAGACAACAACATCTCTTTCTAGGCGTTTAACGATGCATAAACAACAGGGCTCCATTAAGGAACATATAATCTCTTCCCATAACCAAACCATCGCCAGAGAAATCCTAGTAAACAACACAGAAATCATCGATAGATACAGCGATAGCAGGCGGCTCGACGTTTGCGAGGCACTACACATCAAGAAGTCAACACCAGCAATCAACAGCCAATTATTGCACAACTATATTCTACCCACCTCAAGACTCCGCCCCAATATAGAAGCATCAAGAAATATGGACCAATAGGCTTTCTACAAACACTTCTATTCAATATCCATTGTTTCGTGTTCTGTCTTGTGTTGATACTTTTAATACCCTATTAATATCCTCTAATGCCACATCATCCTTCCCACCTTACTCAAATGTAATGCCACATCACCCTTCCCACCTCACTCAAATGTAGATATAAAATCAGGGAAACGCAAGTTCTAATCAGTTGTGTATTTGTGAAGTCTTTGAAAATGTAATAAGTTTTACGAAACGCGCCCGTGTCGCGTCAGACTAGAAATAAAAATGAATTTTGGAGAAGTGATTTTTGATTTACCTCCAACAGTGAAGCATAATGTACGAAAGATTGAGAAAATTCGTGTTAGAATTATTAATCTTACTTTTTCGGTCATATTTAATAAAATATATATATATATATATATATATATATATATATATATATATATATATATATATTTATATATACACATGGGTGAGGTGATATGGTACCAAAGTTTTGGGTAAGGTGATTGACATTTACACAAGATAAAACACGAACCAATGGGAATAAAAACATAAGAATGGAAGTAACTGCAGAAGGCCTATTGGCCCATAACACAAGCACTTCCTCTTGATGCTTCTATATTGGTTCGGAGTCTTGAAGCTATAATATATATATATATATATATATATATATATATATATATATATATATATATATATATATATATATATATATATATATATATATATATATATATATGCACACAAAACTAAATAGTCTTGTTAGACAAATTGCCCCTATTAGAGGCAAGTTGACTAACAAGCCGAATGACTGCAATTGTTTTGAATTTGAGTTAAATCTAACATAGAAATGTAATCAAACCTAACCTAACCTATGCTAACCCAAGCTAAGCTAACCTAACCTAACCTAAGCTAACCCAAGCTAAGCTAAGCTAACCTAACCTAACCTAACCTAACCTAACCTAACCTAAGCTAAGCTAACCTAACCTAACCTAACCTAACCTAACCTAACCCAGCAATTCATGATCTTAATATAATACTGTTAATTGGATAAACCAATTTGGAAAGAAATGTTCGAAAATAACAAAATTAACTGTGCTTGTTAGGAAAATTGGGCCTTGCATACTTGTCCCAATAGTGTGGTTCTCGCTTTTAGGTACGACATAAACGTATACCTAAGTTGAGAGAGAAAAAGATTCGCACTCAAACATGCATATCGATTGCCAGTCCTGAATTCTGGGTAGATATTCGTGTCCTCCCTTTTCATTTACCATCATTTGGATACTATCAAAACAGCTCTGAGAAGGATAAAATGAATAAAACGGGTAGCTCACTCATGTAAAAAGGAAGAGTTGGGAAAGATCTCTCTCTCTCTCTCTCCCCCTCACCCCCCCCCCCCCCCACCAATGATCCTGCTCTGCTAGTATATAACGTAACAAACCTTCCCCCCCCCCCTCCCTCCCTCCCTCCCCAATCAGAGTCCCTTTAAGCATGCGAGGATAAAAAATAGATTTCATAAGACCCAATGTGCTAGCTGATATCAAAACAATTTATGTTATCGTCTATTAAGCCCTTCAGTAAAAAAGTATAGGGACCTAATTAGGTCCCGTTTTGAGGTGGTGGTGGGTGGAATCGATGGATTAGCCAAGCTCTTATCCGCCGAATCCGTAGAGGGTACGACCCTGGCGCTTCAGAGCGTACACCACGTCCATAGCAGTGACGGTCTTCCTCTTGGCGTGTTCCGTGTAGGTTACAGCATCACGGATGACGTTCTCGAGGAACACCTTCAGGACGCCACGGGTCTCTTCGTAGATGAGACCCGAAATACGCTTCACGCCGCCACGACGAGCTAAGCGACGAATAGCGGGCTTGGTGATGCCCTGGATGTTGTCACGTAGCACCTTACGATGACGCTTGGCGCCACCCTTTCCGAGTCCCTTGCCTCCCTTGCCGCGTCCAGTCATGGTGTTGAAGTTGTGTGAATCGAATTGACGAATGCGAATCGAATCGAATTAAATATAGGACAAGATACCCTTCGGGTGAGCTTTGAAGTGGGTATAGGTGAAGAATAGCTTGGGTGAGAGGAAGCGTCGGAGTTGTAGAGATAGAGCCAGGGCTAGACCCAGCTGCGCGGCTGAAGATGAGGCTACTTGAACACCTGGTCGGCTTAGGCTTGGCTGGCAGGGTCCCGAGGGAGGGGCGGCGGTGTGAGGTCTTCTTTCCACATGATGTGTGGAGTCTTCTTTCTTCTTAGGAGTTGAAGTCTTCTTTCTTCTCTGAAGCTGAAGTATTCTTTCTTCTTTGAAGCTGGAGTCTTCCGTCTTCTGTCTTGCACGTTGGTCTGCTCCAAAGCTTGCAGGGGTTCCACCACCTCAAAACGAGCAAAATTAGGTCCCTATACCCCTAAAGAGGGGGGGGGGGGGTGAAGGCGGCTACCTTCGGGCGAGTCTGGTGCTGAAGCTAGGCTTGTTATTCTTCCTTGTTCTCTTGCGTGGAGTTTGGTCTGTTTTTTCACGTCCCTGTGAAATGACTTTTGCACAAATCCAAAAAATAGAGCAAAATCAGCGATAATAGTGATTGAGGTGAGCCGCCTGTTGGCTGCAGCCAGAGGAAGGAGGGGAGGGGCAACGGGGTGACGTAGGCGAGTCGAGCAGCCAATGGCACTCGAGCAAGCGCCTCGAGACGGCGTATATAAGCAAAAATTTTTCGGCGCCGGCCATCAACGCCCAAGCCGCCATCTTCCCGGAGCTCCCGGGAGGACGTCCCACTGCTACTACCAGCCAATGGGGAGCCAGCTCCCAAACGCCAACCAGCGATTCGTCGAGCCAGCCATCGCCACCGGCCCAACCAAAGACAAAGCTAATTGGGCAGAGCACAGTAAAAGCTCTGATATCAACAGCCAGAATTACTGCTGGCAATAACCCCCGAGAATTCGTGAGGCTTCTGAAAATTCTGTACAAGGCGAACGGTCTCCCTACCTTCATTGTTCCTGAGGAAGTTTTCAACGCTCCGCGTTCATCTCCAACAACTGACCCTGTAGAGGAGGATGCTGACTCTACATCCGACGACGACGATTCCGCCACTGCAATGCAGCCCTCAGATCCTGTTCGGGTACCTACAGCTCACAAGACTCTGCCTCATGTGACCCCCACTTCTGCATCAGTTCCCGTTACCAACCATGACATCACTGTGAACGCAGCCACGCTTTCTGACATACTGTCAGCTCCTGCTCCACACGCTTCTCCAGCTGCTGCTGTCCCTTCACCCGTCTCAGTGGCGAATTTCGCTGCTATCGACCCTTGGTGTGACCCTATAGAGGGTACCGACTATGCAGCACCTTCTGCTGCAGTACCTACCGCTGTTACACACCCTCCGAGAACTCTACCTTCAAGACATCAACCCTCAAGAACCCAACCTTCAAGAAATCTACTCCAGCGTGTCAACACCCCTGCTCCTCACTCATCTGATGAATCGGATGAGGACGTATCTGTCGGTACACCATCACCCCCAAGGAAAGATCACCTTCAAGCATCAACACGAACCGTGACCACCAAGACCGACAAGCCCAAAAAAAAGAACAAAGATCAAAGTTTGGTGAAATCAACAAGAAAGAAGACTCCTAACGAACTGACTTAACATCATCTGACATCAAACCTCCACTGCCAGCTGCTTGCGTTCCCGGCCTCTGTGTGTATTGCAAATGACACCCCACTCAATTCTACTTTCATCTGATCAAGCTCAAATCCACGGTGGTTGGGCCACCGATCTTTCATCTCCCCTCTTCACCTCATCCCCGGATCCTTGCTCAAGATTTCTGCAGCCTCGCCCCGTTCTTCCATCCCCTACTTGCCAGCTCTATGGACTTTTTAATCCTAATCCGGCCATCACAAACCACAGTTGTTCACCATGGCTCGCACCAAGCAGACTGCTCGCAAGTCCACGGGAGGCAAGGCTCCTCGTAAGCAGCTGGCCACCAAGGCAGCACGCAAGTCTGCTCCTGCCACAGGGGGTGTGAAGAAGCCTCACCGTTACAGGCCCGGAACGGTCGCCCTGCGTGAGATCCGTCGTTACCAGAAGAGCACCGAGTTGCTCATCAGGAAACTTCCCTTCCAGCGTCTGGTGCGCGAGATTGCCCAGGACTTCAAGACCGATCTTCGCTTCCAGTCGTCTGCCGTCATGGCTTTACAGGAGGCATCCGAGGCTTACCTGGTCGGTCTCTTCGAGGACACTAACCTCTGTGCCATCCACGCCAAGCGTGTCACCATCATGCCAAAGGACATTCAGCTTGCTCGCCGTATCCGTGGAGAGCGTGCATAAGCTAAATCGACCACCCTAGTATACACCAAACTCGGCCCTTCTCAGGGCCAAAATATCCTTCTAAGGAGATTTCAGACATTCCTAGCATAATTTAGGTGTCATACATACATGTGATATCAATAAATCAAGTCATTTGTAGTACAACCTGTTCTCTTACAAACAAAACGCCGTCGCTTTTCACTCTTATGCACTGTCAAGGATCACCCCCCCCCCAAAATAAAAATTGTCATACTGTACTAGAAATAAAAGCAGCTTGTATAAGTGACATATACTGTCCAGTCCTGTTTTATTCTGTTTTCGGTCCTCTGGCTTAATCTGTTAAGTTAGGAGATGACATTTTAAATTAACCGTTTTCTTGACATTTTCAAACCTAAGAGGGTGGCCTGCATAGTAATCCTAATGTGGAACATAACAATGAATCTCTAATCTCTAGAAAAAAGATACCGAGTGCTTATATGTGTTGAGAGAGAGAGAGAGAGAGAGAGAGAGAGAGAGAGAGACACACAGACAGACAGACAGACAGACAGACAGACAGACAGACAGACAGACAGACAGACAGACAGACAGACAGACAGACAGGCAGGCAGACAGACAGACAGACAGACAGACAGACAGACAGACACTGAGAGAGAGAAACACACACAGACAGTTTCATAAATATTCTCATTTTATAGCTATTTGCTTTCAGTGACAGAGGTTTTTGTTATAATAGTATTGGTGTCTAACACTCACAATCTCTTTAGAAATTAAAGTGTGGCTCCAATGGAGCCGAGTTTGTTGGTTTGAGGCCAAGCCACCACCACAGGGCAGTAAGTAAGCCGTTTACTTGGAGGAGGTGTACTTGGTGACGGCCTTAGTGCCCTCAGAGACGGCGTGCTTGGCCAGTTCTCCGGGCAACAGGAGCCTTACAGCCGTCTGGATCTCCCGACTGGTAATGGTGGAACGCTTGTTGTAGTGGGCCAGGCGAGAAGCCTCGGCGGCGATGCGCTCGAAGATGTCGTTCACGAACGAGTTCATGATCGACATGGCTTTGGAAGAGATACCAGTGTCGGGGTGGACCTGCTTCAGCACTTTGTAGATGTAGATGCTGTAGCTCTCCTTCCTCCTGCGCTTCTTTTTCTTATCGCCCTTGGCAATGGCCTTCTGGGCCTTTCCGGCCTTCTTGGCAGCCTTTCCAGATGCCTTGGGTGGCATGATGATGCTCGTGCTGGCTGGCGTTGCGATACAATAATGAACTTTTGCGCGAGGCGAGCTTTCCTTTTATATCCCGCTCGCGACTCAGCTCAGAGCGGGTCGCGTGGCGGAGCGCGCTGATTGGTCAGTGGCGGGCTCCCTTGATCCTGAGCGGGGTATATAACACGAAGCTCGATCTGCGGGGCGGCATAAAACCACCACAAACCCACAACAGCAGCAGCAATGTCAGGACGCGGCAAGGGAGGCAAAGTGAAGGGCAAGTCAAAGTCTCGCTCCAGCAGGGCCGGACTTCAGTTCCCCGTGGGCAGAATTCACCGTCTGCTGCGTAAGGGCAACTACGCCGAACGCGTCGGTGCTGGCGCTCCTGTCTACCTGGCAGCCGTCATGGAATACCTCGCTGCCGAAGTTCTGGAGCTCGCCGGTAACGCCGCACGTGACAACAAGAAGACCCGTATCATCCCACGTCAC